>NW_027480509.1:1530303-1836364 GCF_051401765.1 Calliopsis andreniformis | reverse complement strand
CAATCTCCAATCCTAGATCCTCAATCCCCAATCCTCAATCGTTAATCCTCAATCTTCAATCCTCAATCCTCAATTCTCAATCCTCAATCCTCAATATTCAACACACAAACCTCAACCATCAATTCTCAATACTCAACCATCAACCCTCAATTCTCAATACTCAATCGAATATCCTGAATTCTCATGGTTCAATACTCAATCCACAATATTCAATAATCTAATCTCAATCCTCAAACATCAATACTCAACACACAATCCTCAACACTCAGTCCTCTCTCTTCAATCCTCCATCCTCAATCCTCAATCCTCAAGAGTCAATCCTCAATCCTCGATCCCCAAACCTCACTTCTCAGTCCTCAAACCTCAAACCCGAATCCTCAACCCTGAATCCTCAATCTTCAGCCCTCAGTAATCAACAATCAATTGTCAATCCCCAATCCTCAATAGAATATCCTCAATTCACAGTTTTCAATACTCAATCACCATTCTTCAATCTTCAAATCTCAATCCACAAACATCAATTCTCATCACTCAACCCTCAACACTCAGTCCTCAATCTTCAATCTTCAATCCTCAATCCTCAATCCTCAATCTTCAATCCTCAATACACAATCTTCAATCCTCAATCCTCAATTCTCAGTCATCAATACTCAATCCTCATTCGTCAATCCTCAATCCCCAATCCTCAATCTTCAATCCTCAATCCTCGATCCTCAATCCTCAATCGTCAATCTTCAAGCCTCAATACTCAATCTTCAATCCTCAATCCTCAATCCTCAATCCTCAATCCTCAATCCTCAATCCTCAATCCTCAATCTTCAATCCTCAACACTCAATCTTCAATCTTCAATACTCAATCCTCAATCCTCAATCCTCAATCCGCAATCCTCAATCTTCAATCCTCAATACACAATCTTCAACCCCCAATCCTCAATCCTGAAATCCTCAATCCTCAATATTCAACACACAACACTCAACCTTCAATCCTCAATACTCAACCATCAATCCTCAATTCTCAATAATCAATAGAATATCCTGAATTCTCAGTTTTCAATACTCAATCCTAAATCTTCAATCTTCATGTCTCCATCCACAATCATCTATTCTCATCACACAACCCTCAATACTCAGTCCTCAATCTTCAATCCTCAATCCTCAATCCTCAATCTTCAATCCTCAATACTCAATCTTCAATCCTCAATCCTCAATCCACAATCCTCAATCCTCAATCCTCAGTCATCAATACTCAATCTTCGATAATCAATTCCCAATCCTCAATCCTCAATAATCAATCTCCAATCCTAGATCCTCAATCCCCAATCCTCAGTCCTTAATCCTCAATCTTCAATCCTCAATCCCCAGTCCTCAATTCTCAATCCTCAATACTCAATCTTCAATCCTCAGTCCTCAATCCTTAATACTCAACCCTCAATCCTCAATATTCAACACACGACCCTCAACCATCAATTCTCAATACTCAACCATCAATCCTCAATTCTCAATACTCAATCGAATATCCTGAATTCTCATGTTTCAATACTCAATCGACAATATTCGATAATCAAATCTCAATCCTCAAACATCAATTCTCAACACTCAATCCTCAACACTCAGTCCTCTCTCTTCAATCTTCCTTCCTCAATCCTCTATCTTCAAGCGTCAATCCCCAATCCTCAATCCTCATCCCTCAATCCTCGGACCTCAAACCTCAATTCTGAATCCACAATCCTGAATGCCCAATCTTCATCCCTCAGTCCGCAGCAATCAATTGTCAATCCTCAATCCTCAATAGAATATCCTCAATTCACAGTTTTCAATTCTCAATCCCTAATCTTCAATCTTCAAATTTCAATCCACAAACATCAATTCTCAACACTCAACCCTCAACAGTCACTCCTCAATCTTCAATCCTCAATCCTGAATCCTCAAACTTCAATCCTCAATACTCAATCTTCAATACTCAATCCTCAATTCTCATTGCTCATCCCTCAACACTCAGTCCTCAATCTTCAATCCTCAATCCTCAATCCTCAATCCTCAATCTTCAATCCTCCATACTCAATCTTCTATCCTCAGTCCTCAATCCTCAATCCTCAATCCTCAATCCTCAATATTCAACACACAACCCTCAACCATCAATTCTCAATACTCAACAATCAATCGTCAAATCTCAATACTCAATTGAATATCCGGAATTCTCATGGTTCAATACTCAATCCACAATATTCAATAATCAAATCTCAATCCTCAAAAATCAATTCTCAACACTCAATCCTCAACACTCAGTCCTCTCTCTTCAATCCTCCATCCTCAATCCTCTATCCTCAAGCGTCAATCCTCAAACCTCAATCCCCATCCCTCAATCCTCAGACCTCAAACCTCAATTCCGAATCCTCAATCCTGAATGCTCAATCTTCATCCCTCAGTCCGCAACAATCAGTTGCCAATCCTCAATGCTCACTAGAATATCATCAATTCACAGTTTTCGATACTCAATCCCCCATCTTCAATCTTCAAATCTCATTCCACAAACATCAACTCTCGTCACTCTACCCTCAACACTCAGTCCTCAATCTCCAATCCTCAATCCTCAATCCTCAAACTTCAATACTCAATACTCAATCTTCAATCCTCAATCCTCAATTCTCAATTCCCAATCCTCAGTCCTCAATCCTGAATCGTCAATCCTCAATCCCCAATCCTCAATCTTCAGTCCTCAAACCTCAATCCTCAACCCTCAATCGTCAATCCTCAACCCCAATCCTCTATCTTCAATCCTGAATCCTCAATCCTCAATCGTCAATCCTCAATCCACAACCCTCTATAATCAATCCTCAATCCTCAATCCTCAATCCTCAATCCTCAATCCTCAATCCTAAATTCTCAATCTTCAATCCTCAATACTCAATCTTCAATCTTCAATTCTCAATCCTCAATCCTCAATCCTCAATCCGCAATCCTCAATCTTCAATCCTCAATACACAATCTTCAACCCCAATCCTCAATCCTGAAATCCTCAATCCTCAATATTCAACACACAACACTCAACCTTCAATCCTCAATACTCAGCCATCAATCCTCAATTCTCAATACTCAATAGAATATCCTGAATTCTCAGTTTTCAATACTCAATCCTAAATCTTCAATCTTCATGTCTCCATCCACAATCATCTATTCTCATCGCTCAACCCTCAACACTCAGTCCTCAATCTTCAATCCTCAATCCTCAATCCTCATTCTTCAATCCTCAATACTCAATCTTCAATCCTCAATCCTCAATCCTCAATCCACAATCCTCATTCCTCAATCCTCAGTCATCAATACTCAATCTTCGATACTCAATCCCCAATCCTCAATCCTCAATCCTCAATCCTCAATCCTCATTCCTGAAACCTCAATCCTCAACCCTCAGTCCTCATCCGCCATCCTCAATCCTCAAGCGTCAATCCTCAATCTTCAATTCTCAATCCTCAGCCCTCAATCCTCAGTCCTCAAACCTCAATTCCGAATCCTCAATCCTGAATCCTCAATCTTCATCCCTCAGTCCGAAACAATCAATTGTCAATCCTCTGTCCTCACTAGAATATCCTCAATTCTCAGTTTTCATTACTGAATCCCCAATCTTCAATCTTCAAATCTCAATCCACAAACATCTATTCTCATCACTCAACCCTCAACACTCAGTCCTCAATCTTCAATCCTCAATCCTCAATCCTCAATCTTCAATCCTCAATTCTCAATCTTCAATCCTCAATCCTCAATCCTCAATACTTAATACTCAATCCTCAATCCTCAGTCATCAATCCTCAATCTTCAATACTCAATCCTCAATCCTCAATTCTCAATCCTCAATCCTCAATCCTCATTCCTCAAACCTCAATCCACAACCCTCAGTCCTCATCCTCAATTCTCAATTCTCAATCCTCAATCCTCAATCCTCAATCTTCAATCCTCAGTAATCAATCTCCTATCCTAGATCCTCAATCCCCAATACTCAATCCGTAATCCTCAACCTTCAATCCTCAATCTCCAATCCTCAATCTTCAATCCTCAATGCTCAATACTCAACCCTCAACACTCAGTCCACAATCTTCAATCCTCAATCCTCAATCCTCAATCCTCAATCTTCAATCCTCAATACTCAATCTTCAATCCTCAGTCCTCAATCCTCAATCCTCAATCCTCAATCCTCAATATTCAACACACAACCCTCAACCATCAATTCTCAATACTCAACCACCAATCATCAAATCTCAATACACAATTGAATATCCGGAATTCTCATGGTTCAATACTCAATCCACAATATTCAATAATCAAATCTCAATCCTCAAACATCAATTCTCAACAATCAATCCTCAATACTCAGTCCTCTCTCTTCAATCTTCCATCATCAATCCTCTATCCTCAAGCGTCAATCCTCAATGCTCAATCCTCAGCCCTCAATCCTCAGTCCTCATACCTCAATTCCGCATCCTCAATCCTGAATCCTCAACCTTCATCTCTCTGTCCGCAACAATCAATCGTCAATCCTCAATCCTCAATAGAATATCCTCAATTCACAGCTTTCAATACTCAATCCCCAACCTTCAATCTTCAAATCTCAATACACAAACATCAATTCTCATCACTCAACCCTCAACACTCAGTCCTCAACTTTCAATCCTCAATCCTCAACCCTCAATCGTCAATCCTCAATCCCCAACCCTCTATCGTCAATCCTCAATCCTCAATCCTCAATCCTCAATCCTCAATCCTCTATCTTCAATCCACAATACTCAATATTCAATCTTCAATCCTCAATCCTCAATCCTCAATCCTCAATCCGCAATCCTCAATCTTCAATCCTCATTACTCAATCTTCAATCCTCAATCCTCAATCCTGAAATCCTGAACCCTCAATATTCAACACACAACCCTCAACCTTCAATCCTCAATACTCAACCGTCAATCCTCAATTCTCAATACTCAATAGAATATCCTGAATTCTCAGTTTTCAATACTGAATCCTCAATCCTCAATCTTCAAGTCTCCATCCACAAACATCAATTCTCATCACTCAACCCTCAGCACTCAGTCCTCAATCGTCAATACTCAATCCTCAATCCTCAATCTTCAATCCTCAGTAATCAATTTCATATCCTAGACCCTCAATCCCAATACTCAATCCTTAATCCTCAACCTTCAGTCCTCAATCCCCAGTCTTCAAACTTCAATCCTCAATGCTCAATACTCAATCCTCAATCCTCAGTCCTCAGTCCTCAATCCTCAGTCCTCAATCCTCAATCCTCAATATTCAAACCTCAATCCTCAACCGTCAGTCCTCGTCCTCAATCCTCAACCTTCAATCCTCAAACATCAATCCTCAACACTCAATCCTCAACACTCAGTCCTCTCTCTTCAATCCTCCATCCTCAACCCTCAATCCTCAAGAATCAGTCCTCAATCCTCAATCCTCAATCCTCAAACCTCAATTCTCAGTCCTCAAACCTCAATACCGAATAATCAACACTGAATCCTCAATCCTCAAACATCAATCCACAATCCTCAATCCTCATTCTTCAATCCTCAATCCTCAATCCTCCATCTGCAATCCTCAATACTCATTCCTCAATCCTCAATCGTCAATCCTCAAACCCCAAACCTCTATCATCAATACTCAATCCTCAATACTCAATCCTCAATCCTCAATCCTCAATCCTCAATCCTCATTCCTCAAACCGCAAACCTCAACCCTCAGTCCTCATCCTCCATCCTCAATCCTCAATCCTCAATCCTCAATCTTCAATCCTCAATCCTCAATCCTCAAACCTCAATCCTCAGACATGAATACTCCATCTTCAATACTCAATCCACAATCCTCAATCCTCAATACTCAATCCTCAATCCTCAATCTTCAATCCTCAATAATCAATCTCCAATCCTAGATACCCAATCCTCAATCTTCAATCCTCAATAATCAATCTCCAATCCTAGATCCTCAATCCCCAATCCTCAATCCTTAATCCTCAATCTTCAATCCTCAATCCCCAGTCCTCAATTCTCAATCCTCAATAATCAATCTTCAATCCTCAGTCCTCAATCCTTAATACTCAACCCTCAATCCTCAATATTCAACACACAACCCTCAACCATCAATTGTCAATACTCAACCATCAATCCTCAATTCTCAATACTCAATGGAATATCCTGAATTCTCATGTTTCAATACTCAATCCACAATATTCGATAATCAAATCTCAATCCTCAAACATCAATACTCAACACTCAATCCTCAACACTCAGTCCTCTCTCTTCAATCCTCCATCCTCAATCCTCTATCCTCAAGCGTCAATCCCCAATCCCCAATCCTCAATCTTCAGTCCTCAATCCTGAATCCTCAACCCTTAATCGTCAATCCTCAATCCCCAATCCTCAATCTTCAATCCTCAATCCTCAATCCTCGATCCTCAATCCTCAATCCCCAATCCTCAACCCTCAATCTTCAATCCTCAAAACTCAAACTTCAATCTTCAATCCTCAATACCGAATCCCAAGGCCTCAATCTTCAATCCTCAATCCTCAATCCTCAATCCTCATTCTTCAATCCTCAATCCTCAATCCTCAATCTGCAATCCTCAATACTCAATCCTCAATCCTCAATCGTCAATCCTCAAACCCCAAACCTCCATCATCAATACTCAATCCTCAATCCTCAACCATCAATCCTCTATCCTCAATTCTCACTCTTCAATCCTCAATAATCAATCTCCAATCCTAGATCCTCAATTCCCAGTCCTCAATCCTTAATCCTCAACCTTCAATCCTCAATCCCCAGTCCTCAATGCTCAATCCTCAATACTCAATCTTCAATCCTCAGTCCTGAATCCTTAATACTCAACCCTCAATCCTCAATATTCAACACACAACACTCAACCATCAATTCTCAATCCTCAATCCTCAATCCTCATCCCTCAATCCTCAGACCTCAAACTTCAATTCCGAATCCTCAATCCTGAATGCTCGATCTTCATTCCAAAGTCCGCAACAATCAGTTGCCAATCCTCAATGCTCACTAGAATATCATCAATTCACAGTTTTCGGTACTCAATCCCCCATCTTCAAATCTCAATCCACAAACATCAACTCTCGTCACTCTACCCTCAACACTCAGTCCTCAATCTCCAATCCTCAATCCTCAATCCTGAAACTTCAGTACTCAATACTCAATCTTCAATCCTCAATCCTCAATTCTCAATTACCGATCCTCAATCCTCAATCCTCAATCGTCAATCCTCAATCCCCAATCCTCAATCTTCAGTCCTCAATCCTCAATCGTCAACCCTCAATCGTCAATCATCAATCCCCAATCCTCAACCTTCAATCCTCAATCCTCAATCCTCAATCCTCAATCCTCAATCCTCAATCCTCAATCCTCAATCTTCAATCCTCAAAACTCAAACTTCAATCCTCAATCCTCAATCCCCAATCCCCAGGCCTCAATCTTCAATCCTCAATTCTCAATCCTTGATCCTCAATCCTCAGTCCTCAATCTTCAATCCTCAATCTCCTATCCTCAATCCTCAAGCGTCAATCCATAATCCTCAATCCTCAACCCTCAATCCTCAGTCCTCAAACCTCAATCCTGAAACCTCAACCCCGAATTCGCAATTTTCAGCCCTCAGTCCTCAGAAATCAATTGTCAATCATGTATCCTCAGTAGAATATCCTCAATTCACAGTTTACAATACTCAATCCTCAATCTTCAATCTTCAAATATCGATCCACAAACATCAATTCTCATCACTCAACACTCAACACTCAGTCCTCAATCTTCAATCCTCAACCTTCAATCCTCAATCTTCAATCCTCAATCTTCAATCCTCAATGCTCAATACTCAATCCTCAATCCTCAGTCCTCAATCCTCAATCCTCAGTCCTCAATCCTCAAACTTCAATCCTAAATACTCAATCTTCAATCCTCAATCCTCAATACCCAATCCTCAATCGTCAATCCTCAATACTCAATCTTCAATCCACAATCCTCAATCCTCAATCGTCATTCCTCAATCCTTAATTCTCAATCCTCAATCCTCGGACCTCAGTCCTCAACTTTCAATCCTCAATACTCTACCTCCAATCCTCAATCCTCAACAATCAATCCTTAATCCTCAATCCTGAATTTCAATCCTCCATCGTCAATACCCAAACCTCAATCTTCAATTCTCAATCCTCGAACCTCAGCCCTCAATTCTCAACCCTCAGTCCCCGTCCTCAATCCTCATCCCTCAGTCCTCAATCTTCAATCCTCAATCCTCAATCCTCAATCATCAATACTCAATCTTCAATCCTCAATCCTCAATCCTTGATCCTCAATCCTCAGTCGTCAATCCTCAATCCTCAATTTTCAATCATCAATACCCAATCTTCAATCCTCAATCCTCAATCCTCAATCCTCGATCCTCAATCTTCAATCCTCAATCCTCAATTCTCAATCCCCAGTCCTCAATCTTCAATCCTCAATGCTCAATAATCAGTCCTCAATCCTCAGTCCTCAATCCTCAATCCTCAACCCTCATTCCTGAAACCTCAATCCTCAACCCTCAGTCCTCATCCTCCATCCTCAATCCTCAATCCTCAATCCTCAATCTTCAATTCTCAATCCTCAACCCTCAATCCTCAGTCCTCAAACCTCAATTCCGAATCCTCAATCCTGAATCCTCAATCTTCATCCCTCAGTCCGCAACAATCAATTGTCAATCCTCTGTCCTCACTAGAATATCCTCAATTCACAGTTTTCAATACTCAATCCCCAATCTTCAATCTTCAAATCTCAATCCACAAACATCTATTCTCATCACTCAACCCTCAACACTCAGTCCTCAATCTTCAATCCTCAATCCTCAATCCTCAATCTTCAATCCTCAATACTCAATCTTCAATCCTCAGTCCTCAATCCTCAATACTTAATATTTAATACTCAATCCTCAGTCATCAATCCTCAATCTTCAATACTCAATCCTCAATCCTCAATCTTCAATCCTCAATACTCAATCTTCAATCCTCAGTTGTCAATTCTCAATCCTCAATCCTCAATCCTCAGTCTTCAATCCTCAATCTCCAATACTCAACCCTCAATCCTCAATCCTCAATCCTCAATCCTCAATCCTCATTCCTCAAACCGCAATCCTCAACCCTCAGTCCTCATCCTCCATCCTCAATCCTCAATCCTCAATCCTCAATCTTCAATCCTCAATCCTCAATCCTCAAACGTCAATCCTCAGACATGAATACTCCATCTTCAATACTCAATCCACAATACCCAATCTTCAATTCTCAATCCTCAATCCTCAATCCTCAATCCTCAATCCTCAATCATCAATCCTCAATACTCAATTCTCACTCTTCAATCCTCAATAATCAATCTCCAATCCTAGATCCTCAATCCCCAATCCTCAATCCTCAATCCTCAAACTTCAATACTCAATACTCAATCTTCAGTCCTCAATCCTCAATTCTCAATTCCCAATCCTCAGTCCTCAATCCTCAATCGTCAATCCTCAATCCCCAATCCTCAATCTTCAGTCCTCAAACCTCAATCCTCAACCCTCAATCGTCAATCCTCAACCCCAATCCGATATCTTCAATACTCAATCCTCAATCCTCAATCGTCAATCCTCAATCCACAACCCTCTATAATCAATCGTCAATCCTCAATCCTCAGTCCTCAATCTTCAATCCTCAATGCTCAATACTCAATCCTCAACCCTCAGTCCTCAATCCTCAATCCTCAGTCCTCAATCCTCAACCCTCAATCCTCAGTCCTCAATCTTCAATCATCAATACTCAATTTTCAATCCTCAATCCTCAATCCTCAATCCCCAATCCTCAATCCTCAATATTCATTACACAACCCTCAACCATCAATATTCAATACTCAATCATCAATCCTCAATTCTCAATACTCAATAGAATATCCTGAATTCTCAGTTTTCAATACTCAATCCTCAATCTTCAATCTTCAAGTCTCCACCCACAAACATCAATTCTCATCACTCAACCCTCAACACTCAGTCCTCAATCGCCAATCCTCAATCCTCAATACTCAATCTTCAATCCTCAATTCTCAATACTCAATAGAATATCCTGAATTCTCAGTTTTCAGTACTCAATACAAAATCTTCAATCTTCAAGTCTCCATACACAAACATCAATTCTCATCACTCAACCCTCAACACTCAGTCCTCAACCGCCAGTACTCAATCCTCAATCCTCAACCTTCAATGCTCAATACTCAATCTTCAATCCTCAATCCTCAATCCTCAATCCTCAATCCTCAATCCTCAATCCTCAATCATCAATCCTCAATACTCAATTCTCACTCTTCAATCCTCAATAATCAATCTCCAATCCTAGATCCTCAATCCCCAATCCTCAATCCTTAATCCTCAATCTTCAATCCTCAATACCCAGTCCTCAATTCTCAATCCTCAATAATCAATCTTCAATCCTCAGTCCTCAACTTTCAATCCTCAATACTCTACCTCCAATCCTCAATCCTCAACAATCAATCCTTAATCCTCAATCCTGAATTTCAATCCTCCATCGTCAATACCCAAACCTCAATCTTCAATTCTCAATCCTCGAACCTCAGCCCTCAATTCTCAACCCTCAGTCCCCGTCCTCAATCCTCATCCCTCAGTCCTCAATCTTCAATCCTCAATCCTCAATCCTCAATCATCAATACTCAATCTTCAATCCTCAATCCTCAATCCTTGATCCTCAATCCTCAGTCGTCAATCCTCAATCCTCAATTTTCAATCATCAATACCCAATCTTCAATCCTCAATCCTCAATCCTCAATCCTCGATCCTCAATCTTCAATCCTCAATCCTCAATTCTCAATCCCCAGTCCTCAATCTTCAATCCTCAATGCTCAATAATCAGTCCTCAATCCTCAGTCCTCAATCCTCAATCCTCAACCCTCATTCCTGAAACCTCAATCCTCAACCCTCAGTCCTCATCCTCCATCCTCAATCCTCAATCCTCAATCCTCAATCTTCAATTCTCAATCCTCAACCCTCAATCCTCAGTCCTCAAACCTCAATTCCGAATCCTCAATCCTGAATCCTCAATCTTCATCCCTCAGTCCGCAACAATCAATTGTCAATCCTCTGTCCTCACTAGAATATCCTCAATTCACAGTTTTCAATACTCAATCCCCAATCTTCAATCTTCAAATCTCAATCCACAAACATCTATTCTCATCACTCAACCCTCAACACTCAGTCCTCAATCTTCAATCCTCAATCCTCAATCCTCAATCTTCAATCCTCAATACTCAATCTTCAATCCTCAGTCCTCAATCCTCAATACTTAATATTTAATACTCAATCCTCAGTCATCAATCCTCAATCTTCAATACTCAATCCTCAATCCTCAATCTTCAATCCTCAATACTCAATCTTCAATCCTCAGTTGTCAATTCTCAATCCTCAATCCTCAATCCTCAGTCTTCAATCCTCAATCTCCAATACTCAACCCTCAATCCTCAATCCTCAATCCTCAATCCTCAATCCTCATTCCTCAAACCGCAATCCTCAACCCTCAGTCCTCATCCTCCATCCTCAATCCTCAATCCTCAATCCTCAATCTTCAATCCTCAATCCTCAATCCTCAAACGTCAATCCTCAGACATGAATACTCCATCTTCAATACTCAATCCACAATACCCAATCTTCAATTCTCAATCCTCAATCCTCAATCCTCAATCCTCAATCCTCAATCATCAATCCTCAATACTCAATTCTCACTCTTCAATCCTCAATAATCAATCTCCAATCCTAGATCCTCAATCCCCAATCCTCAATCCTCAATCCTCAAACTTCAATACTCAATACTCAATCTTCAGTCCTCAATCCTCAATTCTCAATTCCCAATCCTCAGTCCTCAATCCTCAATCGTCAATCCTCAATCCCCAATCCTCAACCTTCAGTCCTCAAACCTCAATCCTCAACCCTCAATCGTCAATCCTCAACCCCAATCCGATATCTTCAATACTCAATCCTCAATCCTCAATCGTCAATCCTCAATCCACAACCCTCTATAATCAATCGTCAATCCTCAATCCTCAGTCCTCAATCTTCAATCCTCAATGCTCAATACTCAATCCTCAACCCTCAGTCCTCAATCCTCAATCCTCAGTCCTCAATCCTCAACCCTCAATCCTCAGTCCTCAATCTTCAATCATCAATACTCAATTTTCAATCCTCAATCCTCAATCCTCAATCCCCAATCCTCAATCCTCAATATTCATTACACAACCCTCAACCATCAATATTCAATACTCAATCATCAATCCTCAATTCTCAATACTCAATAGAATATCCTGAATTCTCAGTTTTCAATACTCAATCCTCAATCTTCAATCTTCAAGTCTCCACCCACAAACATCAATTCTCATCACTCAACCCTCAACACTCAGTCCTCAATCGCCAATCCTCAATCCTCAATACTCAATCTTCAATCCTCAATTCTCAATACTCAATAGAATATCCTGAATTCTCAGTTTTCAGTACTCAATACAAAATCTTCAATCTTCAAGTCTCCATACACAAACATCAATTCTCATCACTCAACCCTCAACACTCAGTCCTCAACCGCCAGTTCTCAATCCTCAATCCTCAACCTTCAATGCTCAATACTCAATCTTCAATCCTCAATCCTCAATCCTCAATCCTCAATCCTCAATCCTCAATCCTCAATCATCAATCCTCAATACTCAATTCTCACTCTTCAATCCTCAATAATCAATCTCCAATCCTAGATCCTCAATCCCCAATCCTCAATCCTTAATCCTCAATCTTCAATCCTCAATACCCAGTCCTCAATTCTCAATCCTCAATAATCAATCTTCAATCCTCAGTCCTCAATCCTTAATACTCAACCCTCAATCCTCAATATTCAACACACAACCCTCAACCATCAATTGTCAATACTCAACCATCAATCCTCAATTCTGAATACTCAATTGAATATCCTGAATTCTCATGTTTCAATACTCAATCCACAATATTCGATAATCAAATCTCAATCCTCAAACATCAATTCTCAACACTCAATCCTCAACACTCAGTCCTCTCTCTTCAATCCTCCATCCTCAATCCTCTATCCTCAAGCGTCAATCCCCAATCCCCAATCCTCAATCTTCAGTCCTCAATCCTGAATCCTCAACCCTTAATCGTCAATCCTCAATCCCCAATCCTCAATCTTCAATCCTCAATCCTCAATCCTCGATCCTCAATCCTCAATCCTCAATCCTCAATCCTCAATCTTCAATCCTCAAAACTCAAACTTCAATCTTCAATCCTCAATACCGAATCCCCAGGCCTCAATCTTCAATCCTCAATCCTCAATCCTCAATCCTCATTCTTCAATCCTCAATCCTCAATCCTCAATCTGCAATCCTCAATACTCAATCCTCAATCCTCAATCGTCAATCCTCAAACCCCAAACCTCCATCATCAATACTCAATGCTCAATCCTCAACCATCAATCCTCTATCCTCAATTCTCACTCTTCAATCCTCAATAATCAATCTCCAATCCTAGATCCTCAGTCCCCAGTCCTCAATCCTTAATCCTCAACCTTCAATCCTCAATCCCCAGTCCTCAATGCTCAATCCTCAATACTCAATCTTCAATCCTCAGTCCTGAATCCTTAATACTCAACCCTCAATCCTCAATATTCAACACACAACACTCAACCATCAATTCTCAATCCTCAATCCTCAATCCTCATCCCTCAATTCTCAGACCTCAAACCTCAATTCCGAATCCTCAATCCTGAATGCTCGATCTTCATTCCAAAGTCCGCAACAATCAGTTGCCAATCCCCAATGCTCACTAGAATATCATCAATTCACAGTTTTCGATACTCAATCCCCCATCTTCAATCTTCAAATCTCAATCCACAAACATCAACTCTCGTCACTCTACCCTCAACACTCAGTCCTCAATCTCCAATCCTCAATCCTCAATCCTGAAACTTCAATACTCAATACTCAATCTTCAATCCTCAATCCTCAATTCTCAATTACCGATCCTCAATCCTCAATCCTCAATCGTCAATCCTCAATCCCCAATCCTCAGTCTTCAGTCCTCAATCCTCAATCGTCAACCCTCAATCGTCAATCATCAATCCCCAATCCTCAACCTTCAATCCTCAATCCTCAATCCTCAATCCTCAATCCTCAATCCTCAATCCTCAATCCTCAATCTTCAATCCTCAAAACTCAAACTTCAATCCTCAATCCTCAATCCCCAATCCCCAGGCCTCAATCTTCAATCCTCAATTCTCAATCCTTGATCCTCAATCCTCAGTCCTCAATCTTCAATCCTCAATCTCCTATCCTCAATCCTCAAGCGTCAATCCACAATCCTCAATCCTCAACCCTCAATCCTCAGTCCTCAAACCTCAATCCTGAAACCTCAACCCCGAATTCGCAATTTTCAGCCCTCAGTCCTCAGAAATCAATTGTCAATCATGTATCCTCAGTAGAATATCCTCAATTCACAGTTTACAATACTCAATCCTCAATCTTCAATCTTCAAATATCGATCCACAAACATCAATACTCATCACTCAACACTCAACACTCAGTCCTCAATCTTCAATCCTCAACCTTCAATCCTCAATCTTCAATCCTCAATCTTCAATCCTCAATGCTCAATACTCAATCCTCAATCCTCAGTCCTCAATCCTCAATCCTCAGTCCTCAATCCTCAAACTTCAATCCTAAATACTCAATCTTCAATCCTCAATCCTCAATACTCAATCCTCAATCGTCAATCCTCAATACTCAATCTTCAATCCACAATCCTCAATCTTCAATCGTCATTCCTCAATCCTTAATTCTCAATCCTCAATCCTCGGACCTCAGTCCTCAACTTTCAATCCTCAATACTCTACCTCCAATCCTCAATCCTCAACAATCAATCCTTAATCCTCAATCCTGAATTTCAATCCTCCATCCTCAATACCCAAACCTCAATCTTCAATTCTCAATCCTCGATCCTCAGTCCTCAATTCTCAACACTCAGACCCCGTCCTCAATCCTCATCCCTCAGTCCTCAATCTTCAATCCTCAATCCTCAATCCTCAATCATCAATACTCAATCTTCAATCCTCAATCCTCAATCCTTGATCCTCAATCCTCAGTCGTCAATACTCAATCCTCAATTTTCAATCATCAATACCCAATCTTCAATCCTCAATCCTCAATCCTCAATCCTCGATCCTCAATCTTCAATCCTCAATCCTCAATTCTCAATCCCCAGTCCTCAATCTTCAATCCTCAATGCTCAATAATCAGTCCTCAATCCTCAGTCCTCAATCCTCAATCCTCAATCCTCATTCCTGAAACCTCAATCCTCAACCCTCAGTCCTCATCCTCCATCCTCAATCCTCAATCCTCAATCCTCAATCTTCAATTCTCAATCCTCAACCCTCAATCCTCAGTCCTCAAACCTCAATTCCGAATCCTCAATCCTGAATCCTCAATCTTCATCCCTCAGTCCGCAACAATCAATTGTCAATCCTCTGTCCTCACTAGAATATCATCAATTCACAGTTTTCAATACTCAATCCCCAATCTTCAATCTTCAAATCTCAATCCACAAACATCTATTCTCATCACTCAACCCTCAACAATCAGTCCTCAATCTTCAATCCTCAATCCTCAATCCTCAATCTTCAATCCTCAATACTCAATCTTCAATCCTCAATCCTCATTCCTCAAACCTCAATCCACAACCCTCAGTCCTCATCCTCAATTCTCAATTCTCAATCCTCAATCCTCAATCCTCAATACCCAATCTTCAATCCTCAATTGCCAATTCTCAATCCCCAATCCTCTATCGTCAATCCTCAATCCTCAATCCTCAATCCTCAATCCTCAATCCTCAATCCTCTACCTTCAATCCACAATACTCAATATTCAATCTTCAATCCTCAATCCTCTATCCTCAATCCTCAATCCGCATTCCTCAATCATCAATCCTCAATACTCAATCTTCAATCCTCAATCCTCAATCCTGAAATCCTGAGCCCTAAATATTCAACACACAACCCTCAACCTTCAATCCTCAATACTCAACCGTCAATCCTCAATTCTCCATACTCAATAGAATATCCTGAACTCTCAGTTTTCAATACTGAATCCTCAAGCTTCAATCATCAAGTCTCCATCCACAGACATCAATTCTCATCACTCAACCCTCAACACTCAGTCCTCAATCGTCAATCCTCAATCCTCAACCCACAATCTTCAATCCTCAATACTCAATACTCAATCTTCAATCCTCAATCCTCAATCCTCAATCCTCAATGCTCAATCCCCACTCATCAATCCTCAATCCTCAGTCCTCAATCCTCATCCTTCAATCCTCAATCCTCAATCCTCAATCTGCAATCCCCAATACTCAATCCTCAATCCTCAATCGTCAATTCTCAAACCCCAATGCTCTATCATCAATACTCAATCCTCAATCCTCAATCATGAATCCTCAATCCTCAATCTTCAATACTCAGTACTCAATCTTCAATCTCCAATCCTAGATCCTCAATCCCCAAACCTCAATCGTTAATCCTCAATCTTCAATCCTCAATCCTCAATTCTCAATCCTCAATCCTCAATACTTAATACTCAATCCTCAATCCTCCGTCATCAATACTCAATCTTCAATACTCAATCCTCAATCCTCAATTCTCAACCCTCAACCCTCTGTCCTCATCCTCAATTCTCAATTCTCAATCCTCAATCCTCAATTCTCAATCTTCAATCCTCAATAATCAATCTCCAATCCTAGATCCTCAATCCCCAATCCTCAGTCCTTAATCCTCAATCTTCAATCCTCAATTCCCAGTCCTCAATCTTCAATCCTCAATGCTCAATCGTCAATCCTCAATCCTCAGTCCACAATCCTCAATCCTCAAACCTCAATCCTCAACCGTCAGGCCTCGTCATCAATCCTCATACCTCAATCCTCAATCCTCAATCTTCAATCACCAATACTCAATCTTCAATCCTCAATCCTCAATCCTCAATCCTCAATCCTCAATCCTCAACACTCAGTCCTCTCTCTTCAATCCTCCATCCTCAATCCTCAATCCTCAAGAGTCAATCCTCCATCCTCAATCCTCAAACCTCAATTCTCAGTCCTCAAACCTCAATCCCGAATCCTCAACCCTGAATCCTCAATCTTCAGCCCTCAATCCTCAACAATCAATTGTCAATCCTCAATCCTCAATAGAATAACCTCAATTCACAGTTTTCAAAACTCACTCACCATTCCTCAATCTTCAAATCTCAATCCACAAACATCAATACTCATCACTCTACCCCCAACACTCAGTCCTCAATCTTCAATCCTCAATCCTCAATCCTCAATCTTCAACCCTCAATACACAATCATCAATCCTCAATTGTCAATTCTCAGTCCTCAATACTCAATCCTCAATCGTCAATCCTCAATCCCCAATCCTCAACCTTCAATACTCAATACTCAATCCTCAATCCTCAATCCTCAACCTTCAATCCTCAATACTCAATCTTCAATCCTCAATCCTCAATCCTCAATCCTCAATCCTCAATCCTCAGTCCTCAATACTCAACACACAACCCTCAACCATCAATCCTCAATATTCAACCATCAATACTCAATTCTCAATACTCAATAGAATATCCTGAATTCTCATGTTTCAATACTCAATACACAATATTCAATAATCAAATCTCAATCCTCAAACATCAATTCTCAACACTCAATCCTCAATACTCAGTCCCCTCTCTTCAATCTTCCATCATCAATCCTCTATCCTCAAGCGTCAATCCTCAATGCTCAATCCTCAACCCTCAATCCACAGTCCTCATACCTCAATTCCGAATCCTCAATCCTGAATCCTCAACCTTCATCTCTCAGACCGCAACAATCAATCGTCAATCCTCAATCCTCAATAGAATATCCTCAATTCACAGCTTTCAATACTCAATCCCCAACCTTCAATCTTCAAATCTCAATACACAAACATCAATTCTCATCACTCAACCCTCAACACTCAGTCCTCAACTTTCAATCCTCAATCCTCAACCCTCAATCGTCAATCCTCAATCTCCAACCCTCTATCGTCAATCCTCAATCCTCAATCCTCAATCCTCTATCTTCAATCCACAATACTCAATATTCAATCTTCAATCCTCAATCCTCAATCCTCAATCCTCAATCCGCAATCCTCAATCTTCAATCCTCAATACTCCATATTCAATCCTCAATCCTCAATCCTGAAATCCTGAACCCTCAATATTCAACACACAACCCTCAACCTTCAATCCTCAATACTCAACCGTCAATCCTCAATTCTCAATACTCAATGGAATATCCTGAATTCTCAGTTTTCAATACTGAATCCTCAATCCTCAATCTTCAAGTCTCCATCCACAAACATCAATTCTCATCACTCAACCCTCAACACTCAGTCCTCAATCGTCAATACTCAATCCTCAATCCTCAATCTTCAATCCTCAGTAATCAATTTCATATCCTAGACCCTCAATCCCAATACTCAATCCTTAATCCTCAACCTTCAGTCCTCAATCCCCAGTCTTCAAACTTCAATCCTCAATGCTCAATACTCAATCCTCAATCCTCAGTCCTCAGTCCTCAATCCTCAGTCCTCAATCCTCAATCCTCAATATTCAAAACTCAATCCTCAACCGTCAGTCCTCGTCCTCAATCCTCAACCTTCAATCCTCAAACATCAATCCTCAACACTCAATCCACAACACTCAGTCCTCTCTCTTCAATCCTCCATCCTCAACCCTCAATCCTCAAGAGTCAGTCCTCAATCCTCAATCCTCAATCCTCAAACCTCAATTCACAGTCCTCAAACCTCAATACCGAATAATCAACACTGAATCCTCAATCCTCAAACATCAATCCACAATCCTCAATCCTCATTCTTCAATCCTCAATCCTCAATCCTCAATCTGCAATCCTCAATACTCATTCCTCAATCCTCAATCGTCAATCCTCAAACCCCAAACCTCTATCATCAATACTCAATCCTCAATACTCAATCCTCAATCCTCAATCCTCAATCCTCAATCCTCATTCCTCAAACCGCAATCCTCAACCCTCAGTCCTCATCCTCCATCCTCAATCCTCAATCCTCAATCCTCAATCTTCAATCCTCAATCCTCAATCCTCAAACCTCAATCCTCAGACATGAATACTCCATCTTCAATACTCAATCCACAATCCTCAATCCTCAATACTCAATCCTCAATCCTCAATCTTCAATCCTCAATAATCAATCTCCAATCCTAGATACTCAATCCTCAACCTTCAATCCTCAGTAATCAATCTCCTATCCTAGATCCTCAATCCCCAATACTCAATCCTTAATCCTCAACCTTCAATCCTCAATCCCCAGTCCTCAATCTTCAATCCTCAATGCTCAATACTCAATCCTCAACCCTCAGTCCTCAATCCTCAATCCTCAGTCCTCAATCCTCAACCCTCAATCCTCAGTCCTCAATCTTCAATCATCAATACTCAATTTTCAATCCTCAATCCTCAATCCTCAATCCCCAATCCTCAATCCTCAATATTCATTACACAACCCTCAACCATCAATACTCAATACTCAATCATCAATCCTCAATTCTCAATACTCAATAGAATATCCTGAATTCTCAGTTTTCAATACTCAATCCTCAATCTTCAAGTCTCCATCCACAAACATCAATTCTCATCACTCAGCCCTCAACACTCAGTCCTCAATCGCCAATCCTCAATCCTCAATACTCAATCTTCAATCCTCAATTCTCAATACTCAATTGAATATCCTGAATTCTCAGTTTTCAGTACTCAATACAAAATCTTCAATCTTCAAGTCTCCATACACAAACATCAATTCTCATCACTCAACCCTCAACACTCAGTCCTCAACCGCCAATACTCAATCCTCAATCCTCAACCTTCAATGCTCAATACTCAATCTTCAATCCTCAATCCTCAATCCTCAATCCTCAATCCTCAATCACCAAACCTCAATACTCAATTCTCACTCTTCAATCCTCAATAATCAATCTCCAATCCTAGATCCTCAATCCCCAATCCTCAATCCTTAATCCTCAATCTTCAATCCTCAATCCCCAGTCCTCAATTCTCAATCCTCAATACTCAATCTTCAATCCTCAGTCCTCAATCCTTAATACTCAACCCTCAATCCTCAATATTCAACACACAACCCTCAACCATCAATTGTCAATACTCAACCATCAATCCTCAATTCTCAATACTCAATGGAATATATTGAATTCTCATGTTTCAATACTCAATCCACAATATTCGATAATCAAATCTCAATCCTCAAACATCAATTCTCAACACTCAATCCTCAACACTCAGTCCTCTCTCTTCAATCCTGCATCCTCAATCCTCTATCCTCAAGCGTTAATCCCCAATCCCCAATCCTCAATCTTCAGTCCTCAATCCTGAATCCTCAACCCTCAATCGTCAATCCTCAATCCCCAATCCTCAATCTTCAATCCTCAATCCTCAATCCTCGATCCTCAATCCTCAATCCTCAATCCTCAATCCTCAATCTTCAATCCTCAAAACTCAAACTTCAATCCTCAATCCTCAATACCGAATCCCCAGGCCTCAATCTTCAATCCTCAATCCTCAATCCTCAATCCTCATTCTTCAATCCTCAATCCTCAATCCTCAATCTGCAGTCCTCAATACTCAATCCTCAATCCTCAATCGTCAATCCTCAAACCCCAAACCTCCATCATCAATACTCAATCCTCAATCCTGAACCATCAATCCTCTATCCTCAATTCTCACTCTTCAATCCTCAATAATCAATCTCCAATCCTAGATCCTCAATCCCCAGTCCTCAATCCTTAATCCTCAACCTTCAATCCTCAATCCCCAGTCCTCAATGCTCAATCCTCAATACTCAATCTTCAATCCTCAGTCCTGAATCCTTAATACTCATCCCTCAATCCTCAATATTCAACACACAACCCTCAACCATCAATTCTCAATCCTCAATCCTCAATCCTCATCCCTCAATCCTCAGACCTCAAACCTCAATTCCGAATCCTCAATCCTGAATGCTCGATCTTCATTCCAAAGTCCGCAACAATCAGTTGCCAATCCTCAATGCTCACTAGAATATCATCAATTCACAGTTTTCGATACTCAAACCCCCATCTTCAATCTTCAAATCTCAATCCACAAACATCAACTCTCGTCACTCTACCCTCAACACTCAGTAATCAATCTCCAATCCTCAATCCTCAATCCTGAAACTTCAATACTCAATACTCAATCTTCAATCCTCAATCCTCAATTCTCAATTACCGATCCTCAATCCTCAATCCTCAATCGTCAATCCTCAATCCCCAATGCTCAATCTTCAGTCCTCAATCCTCAATCGTCAACCCTCAATCGTCAATCATCAATCCCCAATCCTCAACCTTCAATCCTCAATCCTCAATCCTCAATCCTCAATCCTCAATCCTCAATCCTCAATCCTCAATCTTCAATCCTCAAAACTCAAACTTCAATCCTCAATCCTCAATCCCCAATCCCCAGGCCTCAATCTTCAATCCTCAATTCTCAATCCTTGATCCTCAATCCTCAGTCCTCAATCTTCAATCCTCAATCTCCTATCCTCAATCCTCAAGCGTCAATCCACAATCCTCAATCCTCAACCCCCAATCCTCAGTCCTCAAACCTCAATCCTGAAACCTCAACCCCGAATTCGCAATTTTCAGCCCTCAGTCCTCAGAAATCAATTGTCAATCATGTATCCTCAGTAGAATATCCTCAATTCACAGTTTACAATACTCAATCCTCAATCTTCAATCTTCAAATATCGATCCACAAACATCAATTCTCATCACTCAACACTCAACACTCAGTCCTCAATCTTCAATCCTCAACCTTCAATCCTCAATCTTCAATCCTCAATCTTCAATCCTCAATGCTCAATACTCAGTCCTCAATCCTCAGTCCTCAATCCTCAATCCTCAGTCCTCAATCCTCAAACTTCAATCCTAAATACTCAATCTTCAATCCTCAATCCTCAATACTCAATCCTCAATCGTCAATCCTCAATACTCAATCTTCAATCCACAATCCTCAATCCTCAATCGTCATTCCTCAATCCTTAATTCTCAATCCTCAATCCTCGGACCTCAGTCCTCAACTTTCAATCCTCAATACTCTACCTCCAATCCTCAATCCTCAACAATCAATCCTTAATCCTCAATCCTGAATTTCAATCCTCCATCCTCAATACCCAAACCTCAATCTTCAATTCTCAATCCTCGATCCTCAGTCCTCAATTCTCAACCCTCAGTCCCCGTCCTCAATCCTCATCCCTCAGTCCTCAATCTTCAATCCTCAATCCTCAATCCTCAATCATCAATACTCAATCTTCAATCCTCAATCCTCAATCCTTGATCCTCAATCCTCAGTCGTCAATCCTCAATCCTCAATTTTCAATCATCAATACCCAATCTTCAATCCTCAATCCTCAATCCTCAATCCTCGATCCTCAGTCTTCAATCCTCAATCCTCAATTCTCAATCCCCAGTCCTCAATCTTCGATCCTCAATGCTCAATAATCAGTCCTCAATCCTCAGTCCTCAATCCTCAATCCTCAATCCTCAGTCATGAATACTCAATCTTCAATACTCAATCCTCAATCCTCAATCCTCAATCCTCAATCCTCAACCCTCAGTCCTCATCCTCAATTCTCAATCCTCAATTCTCGCTCTTCAATCCTCAATAATCAATCTCCAATCCTAGATCCTCAATCCCCAATCCTCAATCCTTAATCCTCAATCTTCAATCCTCAATCCCCAGTCCTCAATTCTCAATACTCAATCTTCAATCCTCAATCCTCAATCCTCAATCCTCAATCCTCAATCCTCAGTCCTCAATACTCAACACACAACCCTCAACCATCAATCCTCAATATTCAACCATCAATACTCAATTCTCAATACTCAATAGAATATCCTGAATTCTCATGTTTCAATACTCAATACACAATATTCAATAATCAAATCTCAATCCTCAAACATCAATTCTCAACACTCAATCCTCAATACTCAGTCCCCTCTCTTCAATCTTCCATCATCAATCCTCTATCCTCAAGCGTCAATCCTCAATGCTCAATCCTCAACCCTCAATCCACAGTCCTCATACCACAATTCCGAATCCTCAATCCTGAATCCTCAACCTTCATCTCTCAGACCGCAACAATCAATCGTCAATCCTCAATCCTCAATAGAATATCCTCAATTCACAGCTTTCAATACTCAATCCCCAACCTTCAATCTTCAAATCTCAATACACAAACATCAATTCTCATCACTCAACCCTCAACACTCAGTCCTCAACTTTCAATCCTCAATCCTCAACCCTCAATCGTCAATCCTCAATCTCCAACCCTCTATCGTCAATCCTCAATCCTCAATCCTCAATCCTCAATCCTCAATCCTCTATCTTCAATCCACAATACTCAATATTCAATCTTCAATCCTCAATCCTCAATCCTCAATCCTCAATCCGCAATCCTCAATCTTCAATCCTCAATACTCAATATTCAATCCTCAATCCTCAATCCTGAAATCCTGAACCCTCAATATTCAACACACAACCCTCAACCTTCAATCCTCAATACTCAACCGTCAATCCTCAATTCTCAATACTCAATAGAATATCCTGAATTCTCAGTTTTCAATACTGAATCCTCAATCCTCAATCTTCAAGTCTCCATCCACAAACATCAATTCTCATCACTCAACCCTCAACACTCAGTCCTCAATCGTCAATACTCAATCCTCAATCCTCAATCTTCAATCCTCAGTAATCAATTTCATATCCTAGACCCTCAATCCCAATACTCAATCCTTAATCCTCATCCTTCAGTCCTCAATCCCCAGTCTTCAAACTTCAATCCTCAATGCTCAATACTCAATCCTCAATCCTCAGTCCTCAGTCCTCAATCCTCAGTCCTCAATCCTCAATCCTCAATATTCAAAACTCAATCCTCAACCGTCAGTCCTCGTCCTCAATCCTCAACCTTCAATCCTCAAACATCAATCCTCAACACTCAATCCTCAACACTCAGTCCTCTCTCTTCAATCCTCCATCCTCAACCCTCAATCCTCAAGAGTCAGTCCTCAATCCTCAATCCTCAATCCTCAAACCTCAATTCACAGTCCTCAAACCTCAATACCGAATAATCAACACTGAATCCTCAATCCTCAAACATCAATCCACAATCCTCAATCCTCATTCTTCAATCCTCAATCCTCAATCCTCAATCTGCAATCCTCAATACTCATTCCTCAATCCTCAATCGTCAATCCTCAAACCCCAAACCTCTATCATCAATACTCAATCCTCAATACTCAATCCTCAATCCTCAATCCTCAATCCTCAATCCTCATTCCTCAAACCGCAATCCTCAACCCTCAGTCCTCATCCTCCATCCT
Organism: Calliopsis andreniformis; assembly: GCF_051401765.1. NCBI lineage: Eukaryota > Metazoa > Arthropoda > Insecta > Hymenoptera > Andrenidae > Calliopsis > Calliopsis andreniformis. Next base: position 1,811,799 of record NW_027480509.1, on the reverse strand, counting down.
CAATCCTCAATCCTCAATCCTCAATCTTCAATCCTCAATCCTCAATCCTCAAACCTCAATCCTCAGACACGAATACTCCATCTTCAATACTCAATCCACAATCCTCAATCCTCAATACTCAATCCTCAATCCTCAATCTTCAATCCTCAATAATCAATCTCCAATCCTAGATACTCAATCCTCAACCTTCAATCCTCAGTAATCAATCTCCTATCCTAGATCCTCAATCCCCAATACTCAATCCTTAATCCTCAACCTTCAATCCTCAATCCCCAGTCCTCAATCTTCAATCCTCAATGCTCAATACTCAATCCTCAACCCTCAGTCCTCAATCCTCAATCCTCAGTCCTCAATCCTCAACCCTCAATCCTCAGTCCTCAATCTTCAATCATCAATACTCAATTTTCAATCCTCAATCCTCAATCCTCAATCCCCAATCCTCAATCCTCAATATTCATTACACAACCCTCAACCATCAATACTCAATACTCAATCATCAATCCTCAATTCTCAATACTCAATAGAATATCCTGAATTCTCAGTTTTCAATACTCAATCCTCAATCTTCAATCTTCAAGTCTCCATCCACAAACATCAATTCTCATCACTCAGCCCTCAACACTCAGTCCTCAATCGCCAATCCTCAATCCTCAATACTCAATCTTCAATCCTCAATTCTCAATACTCAATTGAATATCCTGAATTCTCAGTTTTCAGTACTCAATACAAAATCTTCAATCTTCAAGTCTCCATACACAAACATCAATTCTCATCACTCAACCCTCAACACTCAGTCCTCAACCGCCAATACTCAATCCTCAATCCTCAACCTTCAATGCTCAATACTCAATCTTCAATCCTCAATCCTCAATCCTCAATCCTCAATCCTCAATCCTCAATCCTCAATCACCAAACCTCAATACTCAATTCTCACTCTTCAATCCTCAATAATCAATCTCCAATCCTAGATCCTCAATCCCCAATCCTCAATCCTTAATCCTCAATCTTCAATCCTCAATCCCCAGTCCTCAATTCTCAATCCTCAATACTCAATCTTTAATCCTCAGTCCTCAATCCTTAATACTCAACCCTCAATCCTCAATATTCAACACACAACCCTCAACCATCAATTGTCAATACTCAACCATCAATCCTCAATTCTCAATACTCAATGGAATATATTGAATTCTCATGTTTCAATACTCAATCCACAATATTCGATAATCAAATCTCAATCCTCAAACATCTATTCTCAACACTCAATCCTCAACACTCAGTCCTCTCTCTTCAATCCTGCATCCTCAATCCTCTATCCTCAAGCGTCAATCCCCAATCCCCAATCCTCAATCTTGAGTCCTCAATCCTGAATCCTCAACCCTCAATCGTCAATCCTCAATCCCCAATCCTCAATCTTCAATCCTCAATCCTCAATCCTCGATCCTCAATCCTCAATCCTCAATCCTCAATCCTCAATCTTCAATCCTCAAAACTCAAACTTCAATCCTCAATCCTCAATACCGAATCCCCAGGCCTCAATCTTCAATCCTCAATCCTCAATCCTCAGTCCTCATTCTTCAATCCTCAATCCTCAATCCTCAATCTGCAATCCTCAATACTCAATCCTCAATCCTCAATCGTCAATCCTCAAACCCCAAACCTCCATCATCAATACTCAATCCTCAATCCTGAACCATCAATCCTCTATCCTCAATTCTCACTCTTCAATCCTCAATAATCAATCTCCAATCCTAGATCCTCAATCCCCAGTCCTCAATCCTTAATCCTCAACCTTCAATCCTCAATCCCCAGTCCTCAATGCTCAATCCTCAATACTCAATCTTCAATCCTCAGTCCTGAATCCTTAATACTCATCCCTCAATCCTCAATATTCAACACACAACCCTCAACCATCAATTCTCAATCCTCAATCCTCAATCCTCATCCCTCAATCCTCAGACCTCAAACCTCAATTCCGAATCCTCAATCCTGAATGCTCGATCTTCATTCCAAAGTCCGCAACAATCAGTTGCCAATCCTCAATGCTCACTAGAATATCATCAATTCACAGTTTTCGATACTCAAACCCCCATCTTCAATCTTCAAATCTCAATCCACAAACATCAACTCTCGTCACTCTACCCTCAACACTCAGTAATCAATCTCCAATCCTCAATCCTCAATCCTGAAACTTCAATACTCAATACTCAATCTTCAATCCTCAATCCTCAATTCTCAATTACCGATCCTCAATCCTCAATCCTCAATCGTCAATCCTCAATCCCCAATCCTCAATCTTCAGTCCTCAATCCTCAATCGTCAACCCTCAATCGTCAATCATCAATCCCCAATCCTCAACCTTCAATCCTCAATCCTCAATCCTCAATCCTCAATCCTCAATCCTCAATCCTCAATCCTCAATCTTCAATCCTCAAAACTCAAACTTCAATCCTCAATCCTCAATCCCCAATCCCCAGGCCTCAATCTTCAATCCTCAATTCTCAATCCTTGATCCTCAATCCTCAGTCCTCAATCTTCAATCCTCAATCTCCTATCCTCAATCCTCAAGCGTCAATCCACAATCCTCAATCCTCAACCCCCAATCCTCAGTCCTCAAACCTCAATCCTGAAACCTCAACCCCGAATTCGCAATTTTCAGCCCTCAGTCCTCAGAAATCAATTGTCAATCATGTATCCTCAGTAGAATATCCTCAATTCACAGTTTACAATACTCAATCCTCAATCTTCAATCTTCAAATATCGATCCACAAACATCAATTCTCATCACTCAACACTCAACACTCAGTCCTCAATCTTCAATCCTCAACCTTCAATCCTCAATCTTCAATCCTCAATCTTCAATCCTCAATGCTCAATACTCAGTCCTCAATCCTCAGTCCTCAATCCTCAATCCTCAGTTCTCAATCCTCAAACTTCAATCCTAAATACTCAATCTTCAATCCTCAATCCTCAATAGTCAATCCTCAATCGTCAATCCTCAATACTCAATCTTCAATCCACAATCCTCAATCCTCAATCGTCATTCCTCAATCCTTAATTCTCAATCCTCAATCCTCGGACCTCAGTCCTCAACTTTCAATCCTCAATACTCTACCTCCAATCCTCAATCCTCAACAATCAATCCTTAATCCTCAATCCTGAATTTCAATCCTCCATCCTCAATACCCAAACCTCAATCTTCAATTCTCAATCCTCGATCCTCAGTCCTCAATTCTCAACCCTCAGTCCCCGTCCTCAATCCTCATCCCTCAGTCCTCAATCTTCAATCCTCAATCCTCAATCCTCAATCATCAATACTCAATCTTCGATCCTCAATCCTCAATCCTTGATCCTCAATCCTCAGTCGTCAATCCTCAATCCTCAATTTTCAATCATCAATACCCAATCTTCAATCCTCAATCCTCAATCCTCAATCCTCGATCCTCAGTCTTCAATCCTCAATCCTCAATTCTCAATCCCCAGTCCTCAATCTTCGATCCTCAATGCTCAATAATCAGTCCTCAATCCTCAGTCCTCAATCCTCAATCCTCAATCCTCAGTCATGAATACTCAATCTTCAATACTCGATCCTCAATCCTCAATCCTCAATCCTCAATCCTCAACCCTCAGTCCTCATCCTCAATTCTCAATCCTCAATTCTCGCTCTTCAATCCTCAATAATCAATCTCCAATCCTAGATCCTCAATCCCCAATCCTCAATCCTTAATCCTCAATCTTCAATCCTCAATCCCCAGTCCTCAATTCTCAATCCTCAATACTCAATCTACAATCCTCAGTCCTCAATCCTCAATACTCAACCCTCAATCCTCAATATTCAACACACAACCCTCAACCATCAATTCTCAATACTCAACCATCAATCCTCAATTCTCAATACTCAATGGAATAACCTGAATTCTCATGTTTCAATACTCAATCCACAATACTCAATAATCAAATCTCAATCCTCAAACATCAATTCTCAACACTCAGCCCTCAACACTCACTCCTCAATCATAAATACTCAATCTTCAATCCTCAATCCTCAATCCTTGATCCTCAATCCTCAGTCGTCAATCCTCAATCCTCAATTTTCAATTATCAATACCCAATCTTCAATCCTCAATCCTCAATCCTCAATCCTCGATCCTCAATCTTCAATCCTCAATCCTCAATTCTCAATCCCCAGTCCTCAACCTTCAATCCTCAATGCTCAATAATCAGTCCTCAATCCTCAGTCCTCAATCCTCAATCCTCAATCCTCAGTCATGAATACTCAATCTTCAATCCTCAATACTCAATCTTCAATCCTCAATCCTCAATCCTCAATACTTAATACTCAATCCTCAATCCTCAATCCTCAGACATGAATACTCCATCTTCAATACTCAATCCACAATCCTCAATCCTCAATCCTCAATCCTCAATCCTCAAAACTCAAACTTCAACCCTCAATCGTCAATCATCAATACCCAATCCTCAACCTTCAATCCTCAATCCTCAATCCTCAATCCTCAATCCTCAATCCTCAATCCTCAATCCTCAATCTTCAATCCTCAAAACTCAAACTTCAATCCTCAATCCTCAATCCCCAATCCCCAGGCCTCAATCTTCAATCCTCAATTCTCAATCCTTGATCCTCAATCCTCAGTCCTCAATCTTCAATCCTCAATCTCCTATCCTCAATCCTCAAGCGTCAATCCACAATCCTCAATCCTCAACCCCCAATCCTCAGTCCTCAAACCTCAATCCTGAAACCTCAACCCCGAATTCGCAATTTTCAGCCCTCAGTCCTCAGAAATCAATTGTCAATCATGTATCCTCAGTAGAATATCCTCAATTCACAGTGTACAATACTCAATCCTCAATCTTCAATCTTCAATCCTCAATACACAATCTTCAATCCTCAATCCTCAATTCTCAGTCCACAATACACAATCCTCAATCGTCAATCCTCAATCCCCAATCCTCAATCTTCAATCCTCAATCCTCAATCCTCAATCCTCAGTCCTCAATCTTCAATCCTCAATACTCAATCTTCAATCCTCAATCCTCAATCCTCAATCCTCAATCCTCGATCCTCAGTCCTCAATACTCAACACACAACCCTCAACCGTCAATCCTCAATACTCAACCATCAATACTCAATTCTCAATACTCAATAGAATATCCTGAATTCTCATGTTTCAGTACTAAATCCACAATATTCAATAATCAAATCTCAATCCTCAAACATCAATTCTCAACACTCAATCCTCAACACTCAGTCCTCTCTCTTCAATCTTCCATCATCAATCCTCTATCCTCAACCCTCAATCGTCAATCCTCAATCCCCAATCCTCTATCGTCAATCCTCAACCCTCAATCCTCAATCCTCAATCCTCAATCCTCATTCTTCAATCCTCAATCCTCAATCCTCAATCTGCAATCCTCAATACTCAATCCTCAATCCTCAATCGTCAATCCTCAGACCCCAATCCTCTATCATCAATACTCAATCCTCAATCCTCAATCCTCAATGCTCAATCCTCAATCTTCAATCCTCAGTACTCAATCTTCTATCTGCAATCCTCAATCCTCAATCCTCAATCCTCAATCCGCTATCCTCAATCCTCAATCCTCAATACTCAATCTTCAATCCTCAATCCTCAATCCTGAAATCCTCAATCCTCAATATTCAACACACAACCCTCAAGCTTCAATCCTCAATACTCAACCATCAATCCTCAATTCTGAATACTCAATCGTCAGCCTTCAAACCTCAACACTCAATCTTCAATCCTCAAACCTCAGTCTTCAATTATCAATCTTCGATCCTCCAAACTGAATCTTCAATCTTCAATCCTCAATCCTCAATCCTCAATCCTCAATCCTTAATCCTCAATCTTCAATCCTCAGTCCCCAATCCTCAATCTTCAATACTCAACCCTCAATCCTCATCCTCAATCCTCAATCCTCAATCTTCAATCCTCAATGCTCAATCCTCAATCGTCAATCCTCAATCCCCAATCCTCAATCTTCAATCCTCAATCCCCAATCCTCAATCCTCAATCCTCAATCTTCAATCCTCAATACTCAGCCGTCAATCCTCAATCCTCAATCCTCAATCCCCAATCCTCAATCCTCAATCCTCAATAATCAACACACAACCCTCAACCATCATTCCTCAATACTCAACCGTCAATCCTCACTTCTCAATACTCAATAGAATATCCTGAATTCTCAGCTTTCAATACTCAATCCTCAATCTTCAATCTTCAAGTCTCCATCCACAAACATCAATTCTCATCACTCAACCCTCAACACTCAGTCATCAATCTTCAATCCTCAATCCTCAATACTCAATCCTCAGTCCTCAATCTTCAATACACAATCCTCAATCCTAAAATCCTCAATCCTCAATGTTCAACACACAACCCTCAACCATCAATCCTCAATACTCAACCATCAATGCTCAATTCTCAATACTCAATAGAATATGCTGAATTCTCAGTTTTCAATACTCAATCCTCAATCTTCAATCTTCAAGTCTCCATCCACAGACATCTATTCTCATCGCTCAACCCTCAACACTCAGTCCTCAATCTTCAATCCTCAACCCTCAATACTCAATCTTCTATCCTCAATACTCAACCTTCAATCCTCAATCTTCAATCCTCAATCCTCAATCCTCAATCCTCAGTCATCAATCCTCAATCTTCAATACTCAATCCTCAATCTTCAATTTTCAAGTCTCCATCCACAAACATCTATTCTCATCACTCAACCCTCAACCCTTAGTCCTCGTACTCCACACTCAATTCTCAATCCTCAATCCTCAATCCTCAATCATCAGTCCCTAATCCTCAACCCTCAATCCTCAATCCTCAATCCTCAATCTTCAATCCTCAGTTATCAATCTCCAATCCTAGATCCTCAATCCCCAATACTCAATCCTTAATCCTCAACCTTCAATCCTCAATCCCCAGTCCCCAATCTTCAATCGTCAATGCTCAATACTCAATCCTCAATACTCAGTCCTCAATCCTCAATCCTCAGTCCTCAATCCTCAACCCTCAATCCTCTGTCCTCAATCTTCTATCATCAATACTCAACTTTCAATCCTCAATCCTCAATCCTCAATCCCCAATCCTCAATCCTCACTCATCTATCCTCAATCCTCAATCCTCAATCCTCATTCTTCAATCCTCAATACTCAACCATCAATCCTCAATTATCAATACTCAATCGTCAGCCTTCAATCCTCAACACTCAATCTTCAATCATCAATCCTCAATCTTCAATTCTCAATCTTCGATCCTCACTGCTGAATCTTCAATCCTCAATCCTCAAACCTCAATCCTCAATCCTCAATCCTTAATCCTCAATCTTCAGTCCTCAGTCCCCAACCCTCAATCTTCAATCCTCAACCCTCAATCCTCAACCTCAATCCTCAATCCTCAATCTTCAATCCTCAATACTCAATCTTCAATCCTCAATCCTGAAATCCTCAATCCTCAATATTCAACACACAACCCTCAAACTTCAATCCTCAATACCCAACCATCAATCCTCAATTCTCATTACTCAATCGTCAGCCTTCAAACCTCAACACTCAATCTTCAATCCTCAAACCTCAATCTTCAATTCTCAATCTTCGATCCTCAATACTGAATCTTCAATCTTCAATCCTCAATCCTCAATACTCAATCCTCAATCCTTAATCCTCAATCTTCAATCCTCAGTCCCCAATCCTCAATCTTCAATCCTCAACCCTCAATCCTCATCCTCAATCCTCAATCCTCAATCTTCAATCCTCAATACTCAATCTTCAATCCTCAGTCCTGAATCCTCAATCCTCAATCTTCAATCCTCAAAACTCAAACTTCAATCCTCAATCCTCAATACCGAATCCCCAGGCCTCAATCTTCAATCCTCAATCCTCAATCCTCAATCCTCATTCTTCAATCCTCAATCCTCAATCTTCAATCTGCAATCCTCAATACTCAATCCTCAATCCTCAATCGTCAATCCTCAAACCCCAAACCTCCATCATCAATACTCAATCCTCAATCCTCAACCATCAATCCTCTATCCTCAATTCTCACTCTTCAATCCTCAATAATCAATCTCCAATCCTAGATCCTCAATCCCCAGTCCTCAATCCTTAATCCTCAACCTTCAATCCTCAATCCCCAGTCCTCAATTCTCAATCCTCAATACTCAATCTTCAATCCTCAGTCCTCAATCCTTAATACTCAATCGTCAATCCTCAATATTCAACACACAACCCTCAACCATCAATTCTCAATCCTCAATCCTCAATCCTCATCCCTCAATCCTCAGACCTCAAACCTCAATTCCGAATCCTCAATCCTGAATGCTCGATCTTCATCCCAAAGTCCGCAACAATCAGTTGCCAATCCTCAATGCTCACTAGAATACAATCAATTCACAGTTTTCGATACTCAATCCCCCATCTTCAATCTTCAAATCTCAATCCACAAACATCAACCCTCGTCACTCTACCCTCAACACTCAGTCCTCAATCTCCAATCCTCAAACCTCAATCCTGAAACTTCAATACTCAATACTCAATCTTCAATCCTCAATCCTCAATTCTCAATTCCCAATCCTCAATCCTCAATCCTCAATCGTCAATCCTCAATCCCCAATCCTCAATCTTCAGTCCTCAATCCTCAATCCTCAACCCTCAATCGCCAATCCTCAATCCCCAAACCTCAATCTTCAATCCTCAAAACTCAAACTTCAATCCTGAGTCCTCAATCCCCAATCCCCTGGCCTCAATCTTCAATCCTCAATCCTCAATCCTTGATCCTCAATCCTCAGTCCTCAATCTTCAATCCTCAATCTCCTATCCTCAATCCTCAAGCGTCAATCCACGATCCTCAATCCTCAACCCTCAATCCTCAGTCCTCAAACCTCAATCCTGAAACCTCAACCCCGAATTCGCAATTTTCAGCCCTCAGTCCTCAGAAATCAATAGTCAATCATGAATCCTCAGTAGAATATCCTCAATTCACAGTTTACAATACTCAATCCTCAATCTTCAATCTTCAAATATCGATCCACAAACATCAATTCTCATCACTTAACACTCAACACTCAGTCCTCAATCTTCAATCCTCAATCCTCAATCCTCAGTATTCAATCCTATATACTCAATCTTCAATCCTCAATCCTCAATACCCAATCCTCAATCGTCAATCCCCAATACTCAATCTTCAATCCACAATCCTCAATCCTCAATCTTCATTCCTCAATCCTTAATCCTCAATCCTCAATCCTCAGTCCTCAGTCCTCAATCTTCAATCCTCAGTACTCAATCACCAATCCTCAATCCTCAACAATCAATCCAAAATCCTCAATCCTGAATCTTCAATCCTCCATCCTCAATACCCAAACCTCAATCTTCAATCCTCAATCCTCGATCCTCAGTCCTCAATTCTCAGCCCTCAGTCCCAAATCCTCAACCCTCAGACCTCGTCCTCAATCCCCAACCCTCAATCCTCAATCCTCAAGTTTCAATCATCAATACTCAATCTTCAATCCTCAATCCTCAATCCTCAATCTTCAATCCTCAATACTCAATCTTCAATCATCAATACTCAATCCTCAATCCTCAATCCTAAATCGTCAATCCTCAGACCCCAATCCTCTATCACCAATACTCAATCCTCAATCCTCAATCCTCAATGCTCAATCCTCAATCTTCAATCCTCAGTACTCAATCTTCTATCTGCAATCCTCAATCCTCAATCCTAAATTCTCAATCCGCTATCCTCAATCCTCAATCCTCAATACTCAATCTTCAATCCTCAATCCTCAATCCTGAAATCCTCAATCCTCAATATTCAACACACAACCCTCAAACTTCAACCCTCAATACTCAACCATCAATCTTCAATTCTCAATACTCAATCGTCAGCCTTCAAACCTCAACACTCAATCTTCAATCCTCAAACCTCAGTCTTCACTTCTCAATCTTCGATCCCCCATGCTGAATCTTCAATCTTCAATCCTCAATCCTCAATCCTCAATCCTCAATCCTTAATCCTCAATCTTGAATCCTCAGTCCCCAATCCTCAATCTTCAATACTCAACCCTCAATCCTCAATCCTCAATGATCAATCCTCAATCTTCAATCCTCAGTACTCAATCTTCTATCTGCAATCCTCAATCCTCAATCCTCAATCCTCAATCCGCTATCCTCAATCCTCAATCCTCAATACTCAATCTTCAATCCACAATCCTCAATCCTGAAATCCTCAATCCTCAATATTCAACACACAACCCTCAAACTTCAATCCTCAATACTCAACCATCAATCCTCAATTCTCAATACTCAATCGTCAGCCTTCAAACCTCAACACTCAATCTTCAATCCTCAAACCTCAGTCTTCAATTCTCAATCTTCGATCCTCCATACTGAATCTTCAATCTTCAATCTTCAATCCTCAATCCTCAATCCTCAATCCTCAATCCTTAATCCTCAATCTTCAATTCTCACTCCCCAATCCTCAATCTTCAATACTCAACCCTCAATCCTCATCCTCAATCCTCAATCCTCAATCTTCAATCCTCAATGCTCAATCCTCAATCGTCAATCCTCAATACCCAATCCTCAATCTTCAATCCTCAATCCCCAATCCTCAATCCTCAATCCTCAATCTTCAATCCTCAATACTCAGCCTTCAATCCTCAATCCTCAATCCCCAATCCTCAATCCTCAATCCTCAATAATCAACACACAACCCTCAACCATCAATCCTCAATACTGAACCGTCAATCCTCACTTCTCAATACTCAATAGAATATCCTGAATTCTCAGCTTTCAATACTCAATCCTCAATCTTCAATCTTCAAGTCTCCATCCACAAACATCAATTCTCATCACTCAACCCTCAACACTCAGTCATCAATCTTCGATCCTCAATCCTCAATACTCAATCCTCAGTCCTCAATCTTCAATACACAATCCTCAATCCTAAAATCCTCAATCCTCAATGTTCAACACACAACCCTCAACCATCAATCCTCAATACTCAACCATCAATGCTCAATTCTCAATACTCAATAGAATATGCTGAATTCTCAGTTTTCAATACTCAATACTCAATCTTCAATCTTCAAGTCTCCATCCACAGACATCTATTCTCATCGCTCAACCCTCAACACTCAGTCCTCAATCTTCAATCCTCAACCCTCAATACTCAATCTTCTATCCTCAATACTCAACCTTCAATCCTCAATCTTCAATCCTCAATCCTCAATCCTCAATCCTCAGTCATCAATCCTCAATCTTCAATACTCAATCCTCAATCTTCAATCTTCAATCTTCAAGTCTCCATCCACAAACATCTATTCTCACCACTCAACCCTCAACCCTTAGTCCTCGTACTCCATCCTCAATTCTCAATCCTCAATCCTCAATCCTTAATCTTCAATCCTCAATCCTCTACCCTCAATCCTCAATCCTCAATCCTCAATCTTCAATCCTCAGTTATCAATCTCCAATCCTAGATCCTCAATCCCCAATACTCAATCCTTAATCCTCAACCTTCAATCCTCAATCCCCAGTCCCCAATCTTCAATCGTCAATGCTCAATGCTCAATCCTCAATACTCAGTCCTCAATCCTCAATCCTCAGTCCTCAATCCTCAACTCTCAATCCTCTGTCCTCAATCTTCTATCATCAATACTCAACTTTCAATCCTCAATCCTCAATCCTCAATCCCCAATCCTCAATCCTCACTCATCAATCCTCAATCCTCAATCCTCAATCCTCATTCTTCAATCCTCAATACTCAACCATCAATCCTCAATTCTCAATACTCAATCGTCAGCCTTCAATCCTCAACACTCAATCTTCAATCATCAATCCTCAATCTTCAATTCTCAATCTTCGATCCTCACTGCTGAATCTTCAATCCTCAATCCTCAAACCTCAATCCTCAATCCTCAATCCTTAATACTCAATCTTCAGTCCTCAGTCCCCAACCCTCAATCTTCAATCCTCAACCATCAATCCTCAACCTCAATCCTCAATCCTCAATCTTCAATCCTCAATACTCAATCTTCAATCCTCAATCCTGAAATCCTCAATCCTCAATATTCAACACACAACCCTCAAATTTCAATCCTCAATACCCAACCTTCAATCCTCATTTCTCATTACTCAATCGTCAGCCTTCAAACCTCAACACTCAATCTTCAATCCTCAAACCTCAATCCTCAATTCTCAATCTTCGATCCTCAATACTGAATCTTCAATCTTCAATCCTCAATCCTCAATACTCAATCCTCAATCCTTAATCCTCAATCTTCAATCCTCAGTCCCCAATCCTCAATCTTCAATCCTCAACCCTCAATCCTCATCCTCAATCCTCAATCCTCAATCTTCAATCCTCAATACTCAATCTTCAATCCTCAGTCCTGAATCCCCAGTCCTCAATCCTTAATCCTCAACCTTCAATCCTCAATCCCCAGTCCTCAATTCTCAATCCTCAATACTCAATCTTCAATCCTCAGTCCTCAATCCTTAATACTCAACCGTCAATCCTCAATATTCAACACACAACCCTCAACCATCAATTCTCAATCCTCAATCCTCAATCCTCATCCCTCAATCCTCAGACCTCAAACCTCAATTCCGAATCCTCAATCCTGAATGCTCGATCTTCATCCCAAAGTCCGCAACAATCAGTTGCCAATCCTCAATGCTCACTAGAATACAATCAATTCACAGTTTTCGATACTCAATCCCCCATCTTCAATCTTCAAATCTCAATCCACAAACATCAACCCTCGTCACTCTACCCTCAACACTCAGTCCTCAATCTCCAATCCTCAATCCTCAATCCTGAAACTTCAATACTCAATACTCAATCTTCAATCCTCAATCCTCAATTCTCAATTCCCAATCCTCAATCCTCAATCCTCAATCGTCAATCCTCAATCCCCAATCCTCAATCTTCAGTCCTCAATCCTCAATCCTCAACCCTCAATCGCCAATCCTCAATCCCCAATCCTCAACCTTCAATCCTCAATCCTCAATCCTCAATCCTCAATCCTCAATCCTCAATCCTCAATCCTCAATCTTCAATCCTCAAAACTCAAACTTCAATCCTGAGTCCTCAATCCCCAATCCCCTGGCCTCAATCTTCAATCCTCAATCCTCAATCCTTGATCCTCAATCCTCAGTCCTCAATCTTCAATCCTCAATCTCCTATCCTCAATCCTCAAGCGTCAATCCACGATCCTCAATCCTCAACCCTCAATGCTCAGTCCTCAAACCTCAATCCTGAAACCTCAACCCCGAATTCGCAATTTTCAGCCCTCAGTCCTCAGAAATCAGTAGTCAATCATGAATCCTCAGTAGAATATCCTCAATTCACAGTTTACAATACTCAATCCTCAATCTTCAATCTTCAAATAGCGATCCACAAACATCAATTCTCATCACTTAACACTCAACACTCAGTCCTCAATCTTCAATCCTCAATCCTCAATCCTCAGTATTCAATCCTATATACTCAATCTTCAATCCTCAATCCTCAATACCCAATCCTCAATCGTCAATCCCCAATACTCAATCTTCAATCCACAATCCTCAATCCTCAATCTTCATTCCTCAATCCTTAATCCTCAATCCTCAATCCTCAGTCCTCAGTCCTCAATCTTCAATCCTCAGTACTCAATCACCAATCCTCAATCCTCAACAATCAATCCATAATCCTCAATCCTGAATCTTCAATCCTCCATCCTCAATACCCAAACCTCAATCTTCAATCCTCAATCCTCGATCCTCAGTCCTCAATTCTCAGCCCTCAGTCCCAAATCCTCAACCCTCAGTCCTCGTCCTCAATCCCCAACCCTCAATCCTCAATCCTCAAGTTTCAATCATCAATACTCAATCTTCAATCCTCAATCCTCAATCCTCAATCTTCAATCCTCAATACTCAATCTTCAATCATCAATACTCAATCCTCAATCCTCAATCCTCAGTACTCAATCTTCTATCTGCAATCCTCAATCTTCAATCCTCAACGCTCAATCCTCAATCGTCAATCCTCAATCCCCAATCCTCAATCTTCAATCCTCAATCCCCAATCCTCAATCCTCAATCCTCAATCTTCAATCCTCAATACTCAGCCTTCAATCCTCAATCCTCAATCCTCAATCCTCAATATTCAACACTCAACCCTCAACCATCAATTCTCAATACTCAACCATCAATCCTCAATCTTCAATCCTCAATACTCAATCTTCAATCCTCAATTCTCAATCCTCAATCCTCAATCCTCAATACTCGATCGTCAGTCTTCAATCATCAACACTCAATCTTCAATCCTCAATCCCCAATCGTCAATCCCCAATCCTCATTCTTCAATCCTCAACACACAATCCTCAATCTCCCATCCTCAATCCTCAATCCTCAATTCTCAATCCTCAATCCTCAGCCCTCAGTCATCAAACATCAATCCTCAACCCTCAGCCCTCATCCTCAATCCTCAATCCTCAATCTTCTATCTTCAATCCTCAATACTCAATCTTCAATCCTCAATCCTCAGTCCTCAAACCTCAATTCTGAATCCTCAATCCTGAATCCTAAATCTTCAGTCCTCAGACCTCAGCCATCAATGCTCAATTCTCAATACTCAACAGAATATCCAGAATTCTCAGTTTTCTATACTCAATCCCCAATCTTCAATCTTCAAATCTCAATCCACAAACATCAATCCTCATCACTCAACCCTCAACACTCAGTCCTCAATCTTCAATCCTCAATCCTCAATCCTCAATCGTCATTCCTCAATCCCCAATCCTCTATCATCAATCCTCAATTCTCAATCCTCAATCCTCAGTCCTCAATCCTCAACCTTCAATCCTCGATACTCAATCTTCAATCTTCAACCCTCAATCCTCAATCCCCAATCCTCAATCCGCAATCCTCAATCTTCAATCCTCAATACTCAATCTTCAATCCTCAATCCTCAATCCTGAAATCCTCAATCCTCAATATTCAACACACAACCCTCAAACTTCAACCCTCAATACTCAACCATCAGTCCTCAATTCTCAATAATCAATCGGCAGTCTTCAATCCTCAACACTCAATCTTCAATCCTCAATCTTCAATCCTCAACACTCAATCTTCAATCCTCAATCCCCAATCCTCAATCCTCAATCCTCAATACTCAATCCTCAGTCCTCAATCCTCAATCCGCAATCCTCAATCTTCAATCCTCAATACTCAATCTTCAATCCTCAATCCTCAATCCTGAAATCCTCAATCCTCAATGTTCAACACACAACCCTCAAACTTCAATCCTCAATACTCAACCATCAATCCTCAATCCTCAATACTCAATCGTCAGCCTTCAAACCACAACACTCAATCTTCAATCCTCAATCCTCAATCTTCAATTCTCAATCTTCGATCCTCAATACTGAATCTTCAATATTCAATCGTCAATCCTCAATCCTCAATCCTCAATCCTTAATCCTCAATCTTCAATCCTCAGTCCCCAATCCTCAATCTTCAGTCCTCAACCCTCAATCCTCATCCTCAATCCTCAATCCTCAATCTTCAATCCTCAATAATCTATATCCAATCCTAGATTCCCAATCCCCAATCCTCAATCCTTAATCCTCAATCTTCAATCCTCAATCCCCAGTCCTCAATCTTAAATCCTCAATGCCCAATCCTCTGTCCTCAAACCTCAATCCTCAATCCTGAATCCTGAATCCTCAATCTTCAGCCCTCAGTCCTCAACAATCAGTTGTCAATCCTCAATCCTCAACCTTCAATCCTCAATCCTCATTTCACAATCCTCAATACTGAGTCCTCAATCGCCAATCCTCAATCCCAAATCCTCAATCTTCAATCCTCAATCCTCAATCCTCAATCCTCAATCCTCAATCCTCAGTACTCAATCTTCTATCTGCAATCCTCAATCCTCAATCCTCAATCCTCAATCTGCAATCCTCAATACTCAATCCTCAATCCTCAATCGTCAATCCTCAGACCCCAATCCTCTATCATCAATACTCAATCCTCAATCCTCAATCCTCAATGATCAATCCTCAATCTTCAATCCTCAGTACTCAATCTTCTATCTGCAATCCTCAATCCTCAATCCTCAATCCTCAATCCGCTATCCTCAATCCTCAATCCTCAATACTCAATCTTCAATCCTCAATCCTCAATCCTGAAATCCTCAATCCTCAATATTCAACACACAACCCTCAAACTTCAATCCTCAATACTCAACCATCAATCCTCAATTCTCAATACTCAATCGTCAGCCTTCAAACCTCAACACTCAATCTTCAATCCTCAAACCTCAGTCTTCAATTCTGAATCTTCGATCCTCCATACTGAATCTTCAATCTTCAATCTTCAATCCTCAATCCTCAATCCTCAATCCTCAATCCTTAATCCTCAATCTTCAATCCTCAGTCCCCAATCCTCAATCTTCAATACTCATCCCTCAATCCTCATCCTCAATCCTCAATCCTCAATCTTCAATCCTCAATGCTCAATCCTCAATCGTCAATCCTCAATACCCAATCCTCAATCTTCAATCCTCAATCCCCAATCCTCAATCCTCAATCCTCAATCTTCAATCCTCAATACTCAGCCTTCAATCCTCAATCCTCAATCCTCAATCCCCAATCCTCAATCCTCAATCCTCAATAATCAACACACAACCCTCAACCATCAATCCTCAATACTGAACCGTCAATCCTCACTTCTCAATACTCAATAGAATATCCTGAATTATCAGCTTTCAATACTCAATCCTCAATCTTCAATCTTCAAGTCTCCATCCACAAACATCAATTCTCATCACTCAACCCTCAACACTCAGTCATCAATCTTCAATCCTCAATCCTCAATACTCAATCCTCAGTCCTCATTCTTCAATACACAATCCTCAATCCTAAAATCCTCAATCCTCAATGTTCAACACACAACCCTCAACCATCAATCCTCAATACTCAACCATCAATGCTCAATTCTCAATACTCAATAGAATATGCTGAATTCTCAGTTTTCAATACTCAATCCTCAATCTTCAATCTTCAAGTCTCCATCCACAGACATCTATTCTTATCGCTCAACCCTCAACACTCAGTCCTCAATCTTCAATCCTCAACCCTCAATACTCAATCTTCTATCCTCAATACTCAACCTTCAATCCTCAATCTTCAATCCTCAATCCTCAATCCTCAATCCTCAGTCATCAATCCTCAATCTTCAATACTCAATCCTCAATCTTCAATCTTCAATTTTCAAGTCTCCATCCACAAACATCTATTCTCATCACTCAACCCTCAACCCTTAGTTCTCGTACTCCACCCTCAATTCTCAATCCTCAATCCTCAATCCTCAATCATCAGTCCCTAATCCTCAACCCTCAATCCTCAATCCTCAATCCTCAATCTTCAATCCTCAGTTATCAATCTCCAATCCTAGATCCTCAATCCCCAATACTCAATCCTTAATCCTCAAGATTCAATCCTCAATCCCCAGTCCCCAATCTTCAATCGTCAATGCTCAATACTCAATCCTCAATACTCAGTCCTCAATCCTCAATCCTCAGTCCTCAATCCTCAACCCTCAATCCTCTGTCCTCAATCTTCTATCATCAATACTCAACTTTCAATCCTCAATCCTCAATCCTCAATCCCCAATCCTCAATCCTCACTCATCTATCCTCAATCCTCAATCCTCAATCCTCATTCTTCAATCCTCAATACTCAACCATCAATCCTCAATTATCAATACTCAATCGTCAGCCTTCAATCCTCAACACTCAATCTTCAATCATCAATCCTCAATCTTCAATTCTCAATCTTCGATCCTCACTGCTGAATCTTCAATCCTCAATCCTCAAACCTCAATCCTCAATCCTCAATCCTTAATCCTCAATCTTCAGTCCTCAGTCCCCAACCCTCAATCTTCAATCCTCAACCCTCAATCCTCAACCTCAATCCTCAATCCTCAATCTTCAATCCTCAATACTCAATCTTCAATCCTCAATCCTGAAATCCTCAATCCTCAATATTCAACACACAACCCTCAAACTTCAATCCTCAATACCCAACCATCAATCCTCAATTCTCATTACTCAATCGTCAGCCTTCAAACCTCAACACTCAATCTTCAATCCTCAAACCTCAATCTTCAATTCTCAATCTTCGATCCTCAATACTGAATCTTCAATCTTCAATCCTCAATCCTCAATACTCAATCCTCAATCCTTAATCCTCAATCTTCAATCCTCAGTCCCCAATCCTCAATCTTCAATCCTCAACCCTCAATCCTCATCCTCAATCCTCAATCCTCAATCTTCAATCCTCAATACTCAATCTTCAATCCTCAGTCCTGAATCCTCAATCCTCAATCTTCAATCCTCAAAACTCAAACTTCAATCCTCAATCCTCAATACCGAATCCCCAGGCCTCAATCTTCAATCCTCAATCCTCAATCCTCAATCCTCATTCTTCAATCCTCAATCCTCAATCCTCAATCTGCAATCCTCAATACTCAATCCTCAATCCTCAATCGTCAATCCTCAAACCCCAAACCTCCATCATCAATAGTCAATCCTCAATCCTCAACCATCAATCCTCTATCCTCAATTCTCACTCTTCAATCCTCAATAATCAATCTCCAATCCTAGATCCTCAATCCCCAGTCCTCAATCCTTAATCCTCAACCTTCAATCCTCAATCCCCAGTCCTCAATTCTCAATCCTCAATACTCAATCTTCAATCCTCAGTCCTCAATCCTTAATACTCAACCGTCAATCCTCAATATTCAACACACAACCCTCAACCATCAATTCTCAATCCTCAATCCTCAATCCTCATCCCTCAATCCTCAGACCTCAAACCTCAATTCCGAATCCTCAATCCTGAATGCTCGATCTTCATCCCAAAGTCCGCAACAATCAGTTGCCAATCCTCAATGCTCACTAGAATACAATCAATTCACAGTTTTCGATACTCAATCCCCCATCTTCAATCTTCAAATCTCAATCCACAAACATCAACCCTCGTCACTCTACCCTCAACACTCAGTCCTCAATCTCCAATCCTCAATCCTCAATCCTGAAACTTCAATACTCAATACTCAATCTTCAATCCTCAATCCTCAATTCTCAATTCCCAATCCTCAATCCTCAATCCTCAATCGTGAATCCTCAATCCCCAATCCTCAATCTTCAGTCCTCAATCCTCAATCCTCAACCCTCAATCGCCAATCCTCAATCCCCAATCCTCAACCTTCAATCCTCAATCCTCAATCCTCAATCCTCAATCCTCAATCCTCAATCCTCAATCCTCAATCTTCAATCCTCAAAACTCAAACTTCAATCCTGAGTCCTCAATCCCCAATCCCCTGGCCTCAATCTTCAATCCTCAATCCTCAATCCTTGATCCTCAATCCTCAGTCCTCAATCTTCAATCCTCAATCTCCTATCCTCAATCCTCAAGCGTCAATCCACGATCCTCAATCCTCAACCCTCAATGCTCAGTCCTCAAACCTCAATCCTGAAACCTCAACCCCGAATTCGCAATTTTCAGCCCTCAGTCCTCAGAAATCAGTAGTCAATCATGAATCCTCAGTAGAATATCCTCAATTCACAGTTTACAATACTCAATCCTCAATCTTCAATCTTCAAATAGCGATCCACAAACATCAATTCTCATCACTTAACACTCAACACTCAGTCCTCAATCCTCAATCCTCAATCCCCAATCCTCAATCCTCACTCATCAATCCTCAATCCTCAATCCTCAATCCTCATTCTTCAATCCTCAATACTCAACCATCAATCCTCAATTCTCAATACTCAATCGTCAGCCTTCAATCCTCAACACTCAATCTTCAATCATCAATCCTCAATCTTCAATTCTCAATCTTCGATCCTCACTGCTGAATCTTCAATCCTCAATCCTCAAACCTCAATCCTCAATCCTCAATCCTTAATACTCAATCTTCAGTCCTCAGTCCCCAACCCTCAATCTTCAATCCTCAACCATCAATCCTCAACCTCAATCCTCAATCCTCAATCTTCAATCCTCAATACTCAATCTTCAATCCTCAATCCTGAAATCCTCAATACTCAATATTCAACACACAACCCTCAAACTTCAATCCTCAATACCCAACCTTCAATCCTCAATTCTCATTACTCAATCGTCAGCCTTCAAACCTCAACACTCAATCTTCAATCCTCAAACCTCAATCCTCAATTCTCAATCTTCGATCCTCAATACTGAATCTTCAATCTTCAATCCTCAATCCTCAATACTCAATCCTCAATCCTTAATCCTCAATCTTCAATCCTCAGTCCCCAATCCTCAATCTTCAATCCTCAACCCTCAATCCTCATCCTCAATCCTCAATCCTCAATCTTCAATCCTCAATACTCAATCTTCAATCCTCAGTCCTGAATCCTCAATCCTCAATCTTCAATCCTCAAAACTCAAACTTCAATCCTCAATCCTCAATACCGAATCCCCAGGCCTCAATCTTCAATCCTCAATCCTCAATCCTCAATCCTCATTCTTCAATCCTCAATCCTCAATCCTCAATCTGCAATCCTCAATACTCAATCCTCAATCCTCAATCGTCAATCCTCAAACCCCAAACCTCCATCATCAATACTCAATCCTCAATCCTCAACCATCAATCCTCTATCCTCAATTCTCACTCTTCAATCCTCAATAATCAATCTCCAATCCTAGATCCTCAATCCCCAGTCCTCAATCCTTAATCCTCAACCTTCAATCCTCAATCCCCAGTCCTCAATTCTCAATCCTCAATACTCAACCTTCAATCCTCAGTCCTCAATCCTTAATACTCAACCGTCAATCCTCAATATTCAACCCACAACCCTCAACCATCAATTCTCAATCCTCAATCCTCAATCCTCATCCCTCAATCCTCAGACCTCAAACCTCAATTCCGAATCCTCAATCCTGAATGCTCGATCTTCATCCCAAAGTCCGCAAAAATCAGTTGCCAATCCTCAATGCTCACTAGAATACAATCAATTCACAGTTTTCGATACTCAATCCCCCATCTTCAATCTTCAAATCTCAATCCACAAACATCAACCCTCGTCACTCTACCCTCAACACTCAGTCCTCAATCTCCAATCCTCAATCCTCAATCCTGAAACTTCAATACTCAATACTCAATCTTCAATCCTCAATCCTCAATTCTCAATTCCCAATCATCAATCCTCAATCCTCAATCGTCAATCCTCAATCCCCAATCCTCAATCTTCAGTCCTCAATCCTCAATCCTCAACCCTCAATCGCCAATCCTCAATCCCCAATCCTCAACCTTCAATCCTCAATCCTCAATCCTCATTCCTCAATCCTCAATCCTCAATCCTCAATCCTCAATCCTCAATCTTCAATCCTCAAAACTCAAACTTCAATCCTGAGTCCTCAATCCCCAATCCCCTGGCCTCAATCTTCAATCCTCAATCCTCAATCCTTGATCCTCAATCCTCAGTCCTCAATCTTCAATCCTCAATCTCCTATCCTCAATCCTCAAGCGTCAATCCACGATCCTCAATCCTCAACCCTCAATGCTCAGTCCTCAACCCTCAATCCTGAAACCTCAACCCCGAATTCGCAATTTTCAGCCCTCAGTCCTCAGAAATCAGTAGTCAATCATGAATCCTCAGTAGAATATCCTCAATTCACAGTTTACAATACTCAATCCTCAATCTTCAATCTTCAAATAGCGATCCACAAACATCAATTCTCATCACTTAACACTCAACACTCAGTCCTCAATCTTCAATCCTCAATCCTCAATCCTCAGTATTCAATCCTATATACTCAATCTTCAATCCTCAATCCTCAATACCCAATCCTCAATCGTCAATCCCCAATACTCAATCTTCAATCCACAATCCTCAATCCTCAATCTTCATTCCTCAATCCTTAATCCTCAATCCTCAATCCTCAGTCCTCAGTCCTCAATCTTCAATCCTCAGTACTCAATCACCAATCCTCAATCCTCAACAATCAATCCATAATCCTCAATCCTGAATCTTCAATCCTCCATCCTCAATACCCAAACCTCAATCTTCAATCCTCAATCCTCGATCCTCAGTCCTCAATTCTCAGCCCTCAGTCCCAAATCCTCAACCCTCAGTCCTCGTCCTCAATCCCCAACCCTCAATCCTCAATCCTCAAGTTTCAATCATCAATACTCAATCTTCAATCCTCAATCCTCAATCCTCAATCTTCAATCCTCAATACTCAATCTTCAATCATCAATACTCAATCCTCAATCCTCAATCCTAAATCGTCAATCCTCAGACCCCAATCCTCTATCATCAATACTCAATCCTCAATCCTCAATCATCAATGCTCAATCCTCAATCTTCAATCCTCAGTACTCAATCTTCTATCTGCAATCCTCAATCTTCAATCCTCAACGCTCAATCCTCAATCGTCAATCCTCAATCGTCAATCCTCAATCCCCAATCCTCAATCTTCAATCCTCAATCCCCAATCCTCAATCCTCAATCCTCAATCTTCAATCCTCAATACTCAGCCTTCAATCCTCAATCCTCAATCCTCAATCCTCAATATTCAACACTCAACCCTCAACCATCAATTCTCAATACTCAACCATCAATCCTCAATCTTCAATCCTCAATACTCAATCTTCAATCCTCAATTCTCAATCCTCAATCCTCAATCCTCAATACTCAATCGTCAGTCTTCAATCATCAACACTCAATCTTCAATCCTCAATCCCCAATCGTCAATCCCCAATCCTCATTCTTCAATCCTCAATACACAATCCTCAATCTCCCATCCTCAATCCTCAATCCTCAATTCTCAATCCTCAATCCTCAGTCCTCAGTCATCAAACATCAATCCTCAACCCTCAGCCCTCATCCTCAATCCTCAATCCTCAATCTTCTATCTTCAATCCTCAATACTCAATCTTCAATCCTCAATCCTCAGTCCTCAAACCTCAATTCTGAATCCTCAATCCTGAATCCTAAATCTTCAGTCCTCAGACCTCAGCCATCAATGCTCAATTCTCAATACTCAACAGAATATCCAGAATTCTCAGTTTTCTATACTCAATCCCCAATCTTCAATCTTCAAATCTCAATCCACAAACATCAATCCTCATCACTCAACCCTCAACACTCAGTCCTCAATCTTCAATCCTCAATCCTCAATCCTCAATCGTCATTCCTCAATCCCCAATCCTCTATCATCAATCCTCAATTCTCAATCCTCAATCCTCAGTCCTCAATCCTCAACCTTCAATCCTCGATACTCAATCTTCAATCTTCAACCCTCAATCCTCAATCCCCAATCCTCAATCCGCAATCCTCAATCTTCAATCCTCAATACTCAATCTTCAATCCTCAATCCTCAATCCTGAAATCCTCAATCCTCAATATTCAACACACAACCCTCAAACTTCAACCCTCAATACTCAACCATCAGTCCTCAATTCTCAATAATCAATCGGCAGTCTTCAATCCTCAACACTCAATCTTCAATCCTCAATCTTCAATCCTCAACACTCAATCTTCAATCCTCAATCCCCAATCCTCAATCCTCAATCCTCAATACTCAATCCTCAGTCCTCAATCCTCAATCCGCAATCCTCAATCTTCAATCCTCAATACTCAATCTTCAATCCTCAATCCTCAATCCTGAAATCCTCAATCCTCAACGTTCAACACACAACCCTCAAACTTCAATCCTCAATACTCAACCATCAATCCTCAATCCTCAATACTCAATCGTCAGCCTTCAAACCACAACACTCAATCTTCAATCCTCAATCCTCAATCTTCAATTCTCAATCTTCGATCCTCAATACTGAATCTTCAATATTCAATCGTCAATCCTCAATCCTCAATCCTCAATCCTTAATCCTCAATCTTCAATCCTCAGTCCCCAATCCTCAATCTTCAGTCCTCAACCCTCAATCCTCATCCTCAATCCTCAATCCTCAATCTTCAATCCTCAATAATCTATATCCAATCCTAGATTCCCAATCCCCAATCCTCAATCCTTAATCCTCAATCTTCAATCCTCAATCCCCAGTCCTCAATCTTAAATCCTCAATGCCCAATCCTCTGTCCTCAAACCTCAATCCTCAATCCTGAATCCTGAATCCTCAATCTTCAGCCCTCAGTCCTCAACAATCAGTTGTCAATCCTCAATCCTCAACCTTCAATCCTCAATCCTCATTTCACAATCCTCAATACTGAGTCCTCAATCGTCAATCCTCAATCCCAAATCCTCAATCTTCAATCCTCAATCCTCAATCCTCAATCCTCAATCCTCAATCCTCAATCCTCATTCTTCAATCCTCAATCCTCAATCCTCAATCTGCAATCCTCAATACTCAATCCTCAATCCTCAATCGTCAATCCTCAGACCCCAATCCTCTATCAACAATACTCAATCCTCAATCCTCAATCCTCAATGATCAATCCTCAATCTTCAATCCTCAGTACTCAATCTTCTATCTGCAATCCTCAATCCTCAATCCTCAATCCTCAATCCGCTATCCTCAATCCTCAATCCTCAATACTCAATCTTCAATACTCAATCCTCAATCCTGAAATCCTCAATCCTCAATATTCAACACACAACCCTCAAACTTCAATCCTCAATACTCAACCATCAATCCTCAATTCTCAATACTCAATCGTCAGCCTTCAAACCTCAACACTCAATCTTCAATCCTCAAACCTCAGTCTTCAATTCTCAATCTTCGATCCTCCATACTGAATCTTCAATCTTCAATCTTCAATCCTCAATCCTCAATCCTCAATCCTCAATCCTTAATCCTCAATCTTCAATCCTCAGTCCCCAATCCTCAATCTTCAATACTCAACCCTCAATCCTCATCCTCAATCCTCAATCCTCAATCTTCAATCCTCAATGCTCAATCCTCAATCGTCAATCCTCGATACCCAATCCTCAATCTTCAATCCTCAATCCCCAATCCTCAATCCTCAATCCTCAATCTTCAATCCTCAATACTCAGCCTTCAATCCTCAATCCTCAATCCTCAATCCCCAATCCTCAATCCTCAATCCTCAATAATCAACACACAACCCTCAACCATCAATCCTCAATACTGAACCGTCAATCCTCACTTCTCAATACTCAATAGAATATCCTGAATTCTCAGCTTTCAATACTCAATCCTCAATCTTCAATCTTCAAGTCTCCATCCACAAACATCAATTCTCATCACTCAACCCTCAACACTCAGTCATCAATCTTCAATCCTCAATCCTCAATACTCAATCCTCAGTCCTCATTCTTCAATACACAATCCTCAATCCTAAAATCCTCAATCCTCAATGTTCAACACACAACCCTCAACCATCAATCCTCAATACTCAACCATCAATGCTCAATTCTCAATACTCAATAGAATATGCTGAATTCTCAGTTTTCAATACTCAATCCTCAATCTTCAATCTTCAAGTCTCCATCCACAGACATCTATTCTCATCGCTCAACCCTCAACATTCAGTCCTCAATCTTCAATCCTCAACCCTCAATACTCAATCTTCTATCCTCAATACTCAACCTTCAATCCTCAATCTTCAATCCTCCATCCTCAATCCTCAATCCTCAGTCATCAATCCTCAATCTTCAATACTCAATCCTCAATCTTCAATCTTCAATCTTCAAGTCTCCATCCACAAACATCTATTCTCATCACTCAACCCTCAACCCTTAGTCCTCGTACTCCATCCTCAATTCTCAATCCTCAATCCTCAATCCTTAATCTTCAATCCTCAATCCTCTACCCTCAATCCTCAATCCTCAATCCTCAATCTTCAATCCTCAGTTATCAATCTCCAATCCTAGATCCTCAATCCCCAATACTCAATCCTTAATCCTCAACCTTCAATCCTCAATCCCCAGTCCCCAATCTTCAATCGTCAATGCTCAATACTCAATCCTCAATACTCAGTCCTCAATCCTCAATCCTCAGTCCTCAATCCTCAACCCTCAATCCTCTGTCCTCAATCTTCTATCATCAATACTCAACTTTCAATCCTCAATCCTCAATCCTCAATCCCCAATCCTCAATCCTCACTCATCAATCCTCAATCCTCAATCCTCAATCCTCATTCCTCAATCCTCAATACTCAACCATCAATCCTCAATTCTCAATACTCAATCGTCAGCCTTCAATCCTCAACACTCAACCTTCAATCATCAATCCTCAATCTTCAATTCTCAATCTTCGATCCTCACTGCTGAATCTTCAATCCTCAATCCTCAAACCTCAATCCTCAATCCTCAATCCTTAATCCTCAATCTTCAGTCCTCAGGCCCCAACCCTCAATCTTCAATCCTCAACCATCAATCCTCAACCTCAATCCTCAATCCTCAATCTTCAATCCTCAATACTCAATCTTCAATCCTCAATCCTGAAATCCTCAATCCTCAATATTCAACACACAACCCTCAAACTTCAATCCTCAATACCCAACCATCAATCCTCAATTCTCATTACTCAATCGTCAGCCTTCAAACCTCAACACTCAATCTTCAATCCTCAAACCTCAATCTTCAATTCTCAATCTTCGATCCTCAATACTGAATCTTCAATCTTCAATCCCCAATCCTCAATACTCAATCCTCAATCCTTAATCCTCAATCTTCAATCCTCAGTCCTGAATCCTCAATCCTCAATCTTCAATCCTCAAAACACAAACTTCAATCCTCAATCCTCAATACCGAATCCCCAGGCCTCAATTTTCAATCCTCAATCCTCAATCCTCAATCCTCATTCTTCAATCCTCAATCCTCAATCCTCAATCTGCAATCCTCAATACTCAATCCTCAATCCTCAATCGTCAATCCTCAAACCCCAAACCTCCATCATCAATACTCAATCCTCAACCATCAATCCTCTATCCTCAATTCTCACTCTTCAATCCTCAATAATCAATCTCCAATCCTAGATCCTCAATCCCCAGTCCTCAATCCTTAATCCTCAACCTTCAATCCTCAATCCCCAGTCCTCAATTCTCAATCCTCAATACTCAATCTTCAATCCTCAGTCCTCAATCCTTAATACTCAACCCTCAATCCTCAATATTCAACACACAACCCTCAACCATCAATTCTCAATCCTCAATCCTCAATCCTCATCCCTCAATCCTCAGACCTCAAACCTCAATTCCGAATCCTCAATCCTGAATGCTCGATCTTCATCCCAAAGTCCGCAACAATCAGTTGCCAATCCTCAATGCTCACTAGAATACAATCAATTCACAGTTTTCGATACTCAATCACCCATCTTCAATCTTCAAATCTCAATCCACAAACATCAACTCTCGTCACTCTACCCTCAACACTCAGTCCTCAATCTCCAATCCTCAATCCTCAATCCTGAAACTTCAATACTCAATACTCAATCTTCAATCCTCAATCCTCAATTCTCAATTCCCAATCCTCAATCCTCAATCCTCAATCGTCAATCCTCAATCCCCAATCCTCAATCTTCAGTCCTCAATGCTCAATCCTCAACCCTCAATCGCCAATCCTCAATCCCCAATCCTCAACCTTCAATCCTCAATCCTCAATCCTCAATCCTCAATCCTCAATCCTCAATCCTCAATCCTCAATCTTCAATCCTCAAAACTCAAACTTCAATCCTCAATCCTCAATCCCCAATCCCCAGGCCTCAATCTTCAATCCTCAATCCTCAATCCTTGATCCTCAATCCTCAGTCCTCAATCTTCAATCCTCAATCTCCTATCCTCAATCCTCAAGCGTCAATCCACGATCCTCAATCCTCAACCCTCAATCCTCAGTCCTCAAACCTCAATCCTGAAACCTCAACCCCGAATTCGCAATTTTCAGCCCTCAGTCCTCAGAAATCAATTGTCAATCATGAATCCTCAGTAGAATATCCTCAATTCACAGTTTACAATACTCAATCCTCAATCTTCAATCTTCAAATATCGATCCACAAACATCAATTCTCATCACTTAACACTCAACACTCAGTCCTCAATCTTCAATCCTCAATCCTCAATCCTCAGTATTCAATCCTATATACTCAATCTTCAATCCTCAATCCTCAATACCCAATCCTCAATCGTCAATCCCCATTACCCAATCTTCAATCCACAATCCTCAATCCTCAATCTTCATTCCTCAATCCTTAATCCTCAATCCTCAATCCTCAGTCCTCAGTCCTCAATCTTCAATCCTCAGTACTCAATCACCAATCCTCAATCCTCAACAATCAATCCATAATCCTCAATCCTGAATCTTCAATCCTCCATCCTCAATACCCAAACCTCAATCTTCAATCCTCAATCCTCGATCCTCAGTCCTCAATTCTCAGCCCTCAGTCCCAAATCCTCAACCCTCAGTCCTCGTCCTCAATCCCCAACCCTCAATCCTCAATCCTCAAGTTTCAATCATCAATACTCAATCTTCAATCCTCAATCTGCAATCCTCAATACTCAATGCTCAATCCTCAATCTTCAATCCTCAGTACTCAATCTTCTATCTGCAATCCTCAATCCTCAATCCTCAATCCTCAATCCGCTATCCTCAATCCTCAATCCTCAATCCTCAATACTCAATCTTCAATCCTCAATCCTCAATCCTGAAATCCTCAATCCTCAATATTCAACACACAACCCTCAAGCTTCAATCCTCAATACTCAACCATCAATCCTCAATTCTCAATACTCAATCGTCAGCCTTCAAACCTCAACACTCAATCTTCAATCCTCAAACCTCAGTCTTCAATTCTCAATCTTCGATCCTCCATACTGAATCTTCAATCTTCAATCCTCAATCCTCAATCCTCAATCCTCAATCCTTAATCCTCAATCTTCAATCCTCAGTCCCCAATCCTCAATCTTCAATACCCAACCCTCAATCCTCATCCTCAATCCTCAATCCTCAATCTTCAATCCTCAATGCTCAATCCTCAATCGTCAATCCTCAATCCCCAATCCTCAATCTTCAATCCTCAATCCCCAATCCACAATCCTCAATCCTCAATCTTCAATCCTCAATACTCAGCCGTCAATCCTCAATCCTCAATCCTCAATCCTCAATCCCCAATCCTCAATCCTCAATCCTCAATAATCAACACACAACCCTCAACCATCAATCCTCAATACTCAACCGTCAATCCTCACTTCTCAATACTCAATAGAATATCCTGAATTCTCAGCTTTCAATACTCAATCCTCAATCTTCAATCGTCAAGTCTCCATCCACAAACATCAATTCTCATCACTCAACCCTCAACACTCAGTCATCAATCTTCAATCCTCAATCCTCAATACTCAATCCTCAGTCCTCAATCTTCAATACACAATCCTCAATCCTAAAATCCTCAATCCTCAATGTTCAACACACAACCCTCAACCATCAATCCTCAATACTCAACCATCAATGCTCAATTCTCAATACTCAATAGAATATGCTGAATTCTCAGTTTTCAATACTCAATCCTCAATCTTCAATCTTCAAGTCTCCATCCACAGACATCTATTCTCATCGCTCAACCCTCAACACTCAGTCCTCAATCTTCAATCCTCAACCCTCAATACTCAATCTTCTATCCTCAATACTCAACCTTCAATCCTCAATCTTCAATCCTCAATCCTCAATCCTCAATCCTCAGTCATCAATCCTCAATCTTCAATACTCAATCCTCAATCTTCAATCTTCAATCTTCAAGTCTCCATCCACAAACATCTATTCTCATCACTCAACCCTCAACCCTTAGTCCTCGTACTCCATCCTCAATTCTCAATCCTCAATCCTCAATCCTCAATCATCAGTCCCTAATCCTCAACCCTCAATCCTCAATCCTCAATCCTCAATCTTCAATCCTCAGTTATCAATCTCCTATCCTAGATCCTCAATCCCCAATACTCAATCCTTAATCCTCAACCTTCAATCCTCAATCCCCAGTCCCCAATCTTCAATCGTCAATGCTCAATACTCAATCCTCAATACTCAGTCCTCAATCCTCAATCCTCAGTCCTCAATCCTCAACCCTACAATCATCTGTCCTCAATCTTCTATCATCAATACTCAACTTTCAATCCTCAATCCTCAATCCTCAATCCCCAATCCTCAATCCTCACTCATCAATCCTCAATCCTCAATCCTCAATCCTCATTCTTCAATCCTCAATACTCAACCATCAATCCTCAATTCTCAATACTCAATCGTCAGCCTTCAATCCTGAACACTCAATCTTCAATCATCAATCCTCAATCTTCAATTCTCAATCTTCGATCCTCACTGCTGAATCTTCAATCCTCAATCCTCAAACCTCAATCCTCAATCCTCAATCCTTAATCCTCAATCTTCAGTCCTCAGTCCCCAACCCTCAATCTTCAATCCTCAACCCTCAATCCTCAACCTCATTCCTCAATCCTCAATCTTCAATCCTCAATACTCAATCTTCAATCCTCAATCCTGAAATCCTCAATGCTCAATATTCAACACACAACCCTCAAACTTCAATCCTCAATACCCAACCATCAATCCTCAATTCTCATTACTCAATCGTCAGCCGTCAAACCTCAACACTCAATCTTCAATCCTCAAACCTCAATCTTCAATTCTCAATCTTCGATCCTCAATACTGAATCTTCAATCTTCAATCCTCAATCCTCAATACTCAATCCTCAATCCTCAATCCTTAATCCTCAATCTTCAATCGTCAGTCCCCAATCCTCAATCTTCAATCCTCAACCCTCAATCCTCATCCTCAATCCTCAATCCTCAATCTTCAATCCTCAATACTCAATCTTCAATCCTCAGTCCTGAATCCTCAATCCCCAATCTTCAATCCCCAAAACTCAAACTTCAATACTCAATCCTCAATACCGAATCCCCAGGCCTCAATCTTCAATCCTCAATCCTCAATCCTCAATCCTCATTCTTCAATCCTCAATCCTCAATCCTCAATCTGCAATCCTCAATACCCAATCCTCAATCCTCAATCGTCAATCCTCAAACCCCAAACCTCCATCATCAATACTCAATCCTCAATCCTCAACCATCAATCCTCTATCCTCAATTCTCACTCTTCAATCCTCAATAATCAATCTCCAATCCTAGATCCTCAATCCCCAGTCCTCAATCCTCAATCCTCAACCTTCAATCCTCAATCCCCAGTCCTCAATTCTCAATCCTCAATACTCAATCTTCAATCCTCAGTCCTCGTCCTCAATCCCCAACCCTCAATCCTCAATCCTCAAGTTTCAATCATCAATACTCAATCTTCAATAGTCAATCCTCAATCCTCAATCTTCAATCCTCAATACTCAATCTTCAATCATCAATACTCAATCTTCAATCCTCAATAATCAATCTCCAATCCTAGATCCTCAATCCCCAATCCTCAATCGTTAATCCTCAATCTTCAATCCTCAATCCTCAATTCTCAATCCTCAATCCTCAGTATTCAACACACAAACCTCAACCATCAATTCTCAATACTCAACCATCAATCCTCAATTCTCAATACTCAATCGAATATCCTGAATTCTCATGGTTCAATACTCAATCCACAATATTCAATAATCTAATCTCAATCCTCAAACATCAATTCTCTACACACAATCCTCAACACTCAGTCCTCTCTCTTTAATCCTCCATCCTCAATCCTCAATCCTCAAGAGTCAATCCTCAATCCTCGAACCCCAAACGTCACTTCTCAGTCCTCAAACCTCAATTGCGAATCCTCAACCCTGAATCCTCAATCTTCAGCCCTCAGTACTCAACAATCAATTGTCAATCCTCAATCCTCAATAGAATATCCTCAATTCACAGTTTTCAATACTCAATCACCATTCTTCAATCTTCAAATCTCAATCCACAAACATCAATTCTCATCACTCAACCCTCAACGCTCAGTCCTCAATCTTCAATCCTCAATCCTCAATCCTCAATCTTCAATCCTCAATACACAATCTTCAATCCTCAATCCTCAATCCGCAATCCTCAATCTTCAATCCTCAATACTCAATCTTCAATCCTCAATCCTCAATCCTGAAATCCTCAACCCTCAATATTCAACACACAACCCTCAAGCTTCAATCCTCAATACTCAACCATCAATCCCCAATTCTCAATACTCAATCGTCAGCCTTCAAACCTCAACACTCAATCTTCAATCCACAAACCTCAGTCTTCAATTCTCAATCTTCGATCCTCCATACTGAATCTTCTATCTTCAATCCTCAATCCTCAATCCTCAATCCTCAATCCTTAATCCTCAATCTTCAATCCTCAGTCCCCAATCCTCAATCTTCAATCCTCAACCCTCAATCCTCATCCTCAATCCTCAATCCTCAATCTTCAATCCTCAATCCTCAATACTCAATCCTCAATCGTCAATCCTCAATCCCCAGTCCTCAATCTTCAATCCTCAATCCTCAATCCTCAATCCTCAATCCTCAACCTTCAGTCCTCAATACTCAACCGTCAATCCTCAATCCTCAATCCTCAATCCTCAATCCTCAATCCTCAATCCTCAATCCTCAATAATCAACACACAACCCTCAACCATCAATCCTCAATACTCAACCACCAATACTCAATTCTCAATTCTCAATAGAATATCCTGAATTCTCATGTTTCAATTCTCAATCCACAATATTCAATAATCAAATCTCAATCCTCAAACATCAATTCTCCACACTCAATCCTCGACACTCAGTCCTCTCTCTTCAATCTTCCATCATCAATCCTCTATACTCAAGCGTCAATCCTCAATCCTCAATCCTCAACCGTCAATCCTCAGTCCTCAAACCTCAATTCCGAATCCTCAATCCTGAATCCTCAATCTTCACCCCTCAGTCCGCAACAATCAATTGTCAATTCTCAATCGTCAATAGAATATCCTCAATTCACAGTTTTCAATACCCAATCCTCAACCTTCAAACTTCAACTCTCAATCCACAAACATCAATTCTCATCACTCAAACCTCAACACTCAGTCCTCAATCTTCAATCCTCAATCCTCAATCCTCAATCGTCAATCCTCAATCCCCAATCCTCTATCATCAATCCTCAATCCTCAATCCTCAATCCTCAATATTCAACACTCAACCCTCAACCATCAATTCTCAATACTCAACCTTCAATCCTCAATCTTCAATCCTCAATACTCAATCTTCAATCCTCAATTCTCAATCCTCAATCCTCAATCCTCAATACTCAATCGTCAGTCTTCAATCATCAACACTCAATCTTCAATCCTCAATCCCCAATCGTCAATCCCCAATCCTCATTCTTCAATCCTCAATACCCAATCCTCAGTCTCCCATCCTCAATCCTCAATCCTCAATTCTCAATCCTCAATCCTCAGTCCTCAGTCATCAAACATCAATCCTCAACCCTCAGCCCTCATCCTCAATCCTCAATCCTCAATCTTCTATCTTCAATCCTCAATACTCAATCTTCAATCCTCAATCCTCAGTCCTCAAACCTCAATTCTGAATCCTCAATCCTGAATCCTCAATCTTCAGTCCTCAGACCTCAGCCATCAATTCTCAATTCTCAATACTCAATCGTCATTCCTCAATCCCCAATCCTCTATCATCAATCCTCAATTCTCAATCCTCAATCCTCAATCCTCAATCCCCAACCTTCAATCCTCGATACTCAATCTTCAATCTTCAACACTCAGTCCTCAATCCCCAACCCTCAATCCGCAATCCTCAATCTTCAATCCTCAATACTCAATCTTCAATCCTCAATCCTCAATATTCAACACACAACCCTCCAAACTTCAACCCTCAATACTCAACCATCAGTCCTCAATTCTCAATAATCAATCGGCAGTCTTCAATCCTCAACACTCAATCTTCAATCCTCAATCTTCAATCCTCAACACTCAATCTTCAATCCTCAATCCCCAATCCTCAATCCTCAATCCTCAATACTCAATCCTCAGTCCTCAATCCTCAATCCGCAATCCTCAATCTTCAATCCTCAATACTCAATCTTCAATCCTCAATCCTCAATCCTGAAATCCTCAATCCTCAATGTTCAACACACAACCCTCAAACTTCAATCCTCAATACTCAACCATCAATCCTCAATCCTCAATACTCAATCGTCAGCCTTCAAACCACAACACTCAATCTTCAATCCTCAATCCTCAATCTTCAATTCTCAATCTTCGATCCTCAATACTGAATCTTCAATATTCAATCGTCAATCCTCAATCCTCAATCCTCAATCCTTAATCCTCAATCTTCAATCCTCAGTCCCCAATCCTCAATGTTCAGTCCTCAACCCTCAATCCTCATCCTCAATCCTCAATCCTCAATCTTCAATCCTCAATAATCTATATCCAATCCTAGATTCCCAATCCCCAATCCTCAATCCTTAATCCTCAATCTTCAATCCTCAATCCCCAGTCCTCAATCTTAAATACTCAATGCTCAATCCTCTGTCCTCAAACCTCAATCCTCAATCCTGAATCCTGAATCCTCAATCTTCAGCCCTCAGTCCTCAACAATCAGTTGTCAATCCTCAATCCTCAACCTTCAATCCTCAATCCTCAATTCACAATCCTCAATACTGAGTCCTCAATCGTCAATCCTCAATCCCCAATCCTCAATCTTCAATCCTCAATCCTCAATCCTCAATCCTCAATCCTCAATCCTCAATCCTCATTCTTCAATCCTCAATCCTCAATCCTCAATCTGCAATCCTCAATACTCAATCCTCAATCCTCAATCGTCAATCCTCAGACCCCAATCCTCTATCATCAATACTCAATCCTCAATCCTCAATCCTCAATGATCAATCCTCAATCTTCAATCCTCAGTACTCAATCTTCTATCTGCAATCCTCAATCCTCAATCCTCAATCCTCAATCCGCTATCCTCAATCCTCAATCCTCAATACTCAATCTTCAATCCTCAATCCTCAATCCTGAAATCCTCAATCCTCAATATTCAACACACAACCCTCAAACTTCAATCCTCAATACTCAACCATCAATCCTCAATTCTCAATACTCAATCGTCAGCCTTCAAACCTCAACACTCAATCTTCAATCCTCAAACCTCAGTCTTCAATTCTCAATCTTCGATCCTCCATACTGAATCTTCAATCTTCAATCTTCAATCCTCAATCCTCAATCCTCAATCCTCAATCCTTAATCCTCAATCTTCAATCCTCAGTCCCCAATCCTCAATCTTCAATACTCAACCCTCAATCCTCATCCTCAATCCTCAATCCTCATTCTTCAATCCTCAATGCTCAATCCTCAATCGTCAATCCTCAATACCCAATCCTCAATCTTCAATCCTCAATCCCCAATCCTCAATCCTCAATCCTCAATCTTCAATCCTCAATACTCAGCCTTCAATCCTCAATCCTCAATCCTCAATCCCCAATCCTCAATCCTCAATCCTCAATAATCAACACACAACCCTCAACCATCAATCCTCAATACTGAACCGTCAATCCTCACTTCTCAATACTCAATAGAATATCCTGAATTCTCAGCTTTCAATACTCAATCCTCAATCTTCAATCTTCAAGTCTCCATCCACGAACATCAATTCTCATCACTCAACCCTCAACACTCAGTCATCAATCTTCAATCCTCAATCCTCAATACTCAATCCTCAGTCCTCAATCTTCAATACACAATCCTCAATCCTAAAATCCTCAATCCTCAATGTTCAACACACAACCCTCAACCATCAATCCTCAATACTCAACCATCAATGCTCAATTCTCAATACTCAATAGAATATGCTGAATTCTCAGTTTTCAATACTCAATCCTCAATCTTCAATCTTCAAGTCTCCATCCACAGACATCTATTCTCATCGCTCAACCCTCAACACTCAGTCCTCAATCTTCAATCCTCAACCCTCAATACTCAATCTTCTATCCTCAATACTCAACCTTCAATCCTCAATCTTCAATCCTCAATCCTCAATCCTCAATCCTCAGTCATCAATCCTCAATCTTCAATACTCAATCCTCAATCTTCAATCTTCAATCTTCAAGTCTCCATCCACAAACATCTATTCTCATCACTCAACCCTCAACCCTTAGCCCTCGTACTCCATCCTCAATTCTCAATCCTCAATCCTCAATCCTTAATCTTCAATCCTCAATCCTCTACCCTCAATCCTCAATCCTCAATCCTCAATCTTCAATCCTCAGTTATCAATCTCCAATCCTAGATCCTCAATCCCCAATACTCAATCCTTAATCCTCAACCTTCAATCCTCAATCCCCAGTCCCCAATCTTCAATCGTCAATGCTCAATACTCAATCCTCAATACTCAGTCCTCAATCCTCAATCCTCAGTCCTCAATCCTCAACCCTCAATCCTCTGTCCTCAATCTTCTATCATCAATACTCAACTTTCAATCCTCAATCCTCAATCCTCAATCCCCAATCCTCAATCCTCACTCATCAATCCTCAATCCTCAATCCTCAATCCTCATTCTTCAATCCTCAATACTCAACCATCAATCCTCAATTCTCAATACTCAATCGTCAGCCTTCAATCCTCAACACTCAATCTTCAATCATCAATCCTCAATCTTCAATTCTCAATCTTCGATCCTCACTGCTGAATCTTCAATCCTCAATCCTCAAACCTCAATCCTCAATCCTCAATCCTTAATCCTCAATCTTCAGTCCTCAGTCCCCAACCCTCAATCTTCAATCCTCAACCATCAATCCTCAACCTCAATCCTCAATCCTCAATCTTCAATCCTCAATACTCAATCTTCAATCCTCAATCCTGAAATCCTCAATCCTCAATATTCAACACACAACCCTCAAACTTCAATTCTCAATACCCAACCATCAATCCTCAATTCTCATTACCCAATCGTCAGCCTTCAAACCTCATCACTCAATCTTCAATCCTCAAACCTCAATCTTCAATTCTCAATCTTCGATCCTCAATACTGAATCTTCAATCTTCAATCCTCAATCCTCAATACTCA
Source organism: Calliopsis andreniformis (assembly GCF_051401765.1). Taxonomy (NCBI): domain Eukaryota; kingdom Metazoa; phylum Arthropoda; class Insecta; order Hymenoptera; family Andrenidae; genus Calliopsis; species Calliopsis andreniformis. The sequence continues at coordinate 1,774,750 of NW_027480509.1, read as the reverse complement.
ATCCTCAATCCTTAATCCTCAATCTTCAATCCTCAGTCCTGAATCCTCAATCCTCAATCTTCAATCCTCAAAACACAAACTTCAATCCTCAATCCTCAATACCGAATCCCCAGGCCTCAATTTTCAATCCTCAATCCTCAATCCTCAATCCTCATTCTTCAATCCTCAATCCTCAATCCTCAATCTGCAATCCTCAATACTCAATCCTCAATCCTCAATCGTCAATCCTCAAACCCCAAACCTCCATCATCAATACTCAATCCTCAACCATCAATCCTCTATCCTCAATTCTCACTCTTCAATCCTCAATAATCAATCTCCAATCCTAGATCCTCAATCCCCAGTCCTCAATCCTTAATCCTCAACCTTCAATCCTCAATCCCCAGTCCTCAATTCTCAATCCTCAATACTCAATCTTCAATCCTCAGTCCTCAATCCTTAATACTCAACCCTCAATCCTCAATATTCAACACACAACCCTCAACCATCAATTCTCAATCCTCAATCCTCAATCCTCATCCCTCAATCCTCAGACCTCAAACCTCAATTCCGAATCCTCAATCCTGAATGCTCGATCTTCATCCCAAAGTCCGCAACAATCAGTTGCCAATCCTCAATGCTCACTAGAATACAATCAATTCACAGTTTTCGATACTCAATCACCCATCTTCAATCTTCAAATCTCAATCCACAAACATCAACTCTCGTCACTCTACCCTCAACACTCAGTCCTCAATCTCCAATCCTCAATCCTCAATCCTGAAACTTCAATACTCAATACTCAATCTTCAATCCTCAATCCTCAATTCTCAATTCCCAATCCTCAACCCTCAATCCTCAATCGTCAATCCTCAATCCCCAATCCTCAATCTTCAGTCCTCAATGCTCAATCCTCAACCCTCAATCGCCAATCCTCAATCCCCAATCCTCAACCTTCAATCCTCAATCCTCAATCCTCAATCCTCAATCCTCAATCCTCAATCCTCAATCCTCAATCCTCAATCCTCAATCTTCAATCCTCAAAGCTCAAACTTCAATCCTCAATCCTCAATCCCCAATCCCCAGGCCTCAATCTTCAATCCTCAATCCTCAATCCTTGATCCTCAATCCTCAGTCCTCAATCTTCAATCCTCAATCTCCTATCCTCAATCCTCAAGCGTCAATCCACGATCCTCAATCCTCAACCCTCAATCCTCAGTCCTCAAACCTCAATCCTGAAACCTCAACCCCGAATTCGCAATTTTCAGCCCTCAGTCCTCAGAAATCAATTGTCAATCATGAATCCTCAGTAGAATATCCTCAATTCACAGTTTACAATACTCAATCCTCAATCTTCAATCTTCAAATATCGATCCACAAACATCAATTCTCATCACTTAACACTCAACACTCAGTCCTCAATCTTCAATCCTCAATCCTCAATCCTCAGTATTCAATCCTATATACTCAATCTTCAATCCTCAATCCTCAATACCCAATCCTCAATCGTCAATCCCCCATTACCCAATCTTCAATCCACAATCCTCAATCCTCAATCTTCATTCCTCAATCCTTAATCCTCAATCCTCAATCCTCAGTCCTCAGTCCTCAATCTTCAATCCTCAGTACTCAATCACCAATCCTCAATCCTCAACAATCAATCCATAATCCTCAATCCTGAATCTTCAATCCTCCATCCTCAATACCCAAACCTCAATCTTCAATCCTCAATCCTCGATCCTCAGTCCTCAATTCTCAGCCCTCAGTCCCAAATCCTCAACCCTCAGTCCTCGTCCTCAATCCCCAACCCTCAATCCTCAATCCTCAAGCTTCAATCATCAATACTCAATCTTCAATCCTCAATCTGCAATCCTCAATACTCAATCCTCAATCCTCAATCGTCAATCCTCAGACCCCAATCCTCTATCATCAATACTCAATCCTCAATCCTCAATCCTCAATGCTCAATCCTCAATCTTCAATCCTCAGTACTCAATCTTCTATCTGCAATCCTCAATCCTCAATCCTCAATCCTCAATCCGCTATCCTCAATCCTCAATCCTCAATACTCAATCTTCAATCCTCAATCCTCAATCCTGAAATCCTCAATCCTCAATATTCAACACACAACCCTCAAGCTTCAATCCTCAATACTCAACCATCAATCCTCAATTCTCAATACTCAATCGTCAGCCTTCAAACCTCAACACTCAATCTTCAATCCTCAAACCTCAGTCTTCAATTCTCAATCTTCGATCCTCCATACTGAATCTTCAATCTTCAATCCTCAATCCTCAATCCTCAATCCTCAATCCTTAATCCTCAATCTTCAATCCTCAGTCCCCAATCCTCAATCTTCAATACTCAACCCTCAATCCTCATCCTCAATCCTCAATCCTCAATCTTCAATCCTCAATGCTCAATCCTCAATCGTCAATCCTCAATCCCCAATCCTCAATCTTCAATCCTCAATCCCCAATCCTCAATCCTCAATCCTCAATCTTCAATCCTCAATACTCAGCCGTCAATCCTCAATCCTCAATCCTCAATCCCCAATCCTCAATCCTCAATCCTCACTAATCAACACACAACCCTCAACCATCAATCCTCAATACTCAACCGTCAATCCTCACTTCTCAATACTCAATAGAATATCCTGAATTCTCAGCTTTCAATACTCAATCCTCAATCTTCAATCTTCAAGTCTCCATCCACAAACATCAATTCTCATCACTCAACCCTCAACACTCAGTCATCAATCTTCAATCCTCAATCCTGAATACTCAATCCTCAGTCCTCAATCTTCAATACACAATCCTCAATCCTAAAATCCTCAATCCTCAATGTTCAACACACAACCCTCAACCATCAATCCTCAATACTCAACCATCAATGCTCAATTCTCAATACTCAATAGAATATGCTGAATTCTCAGTTTTCAATACTCAATCCTCAATCTTCAATCTTCAAGTCTCCATCCACAGACATCTATTCTCATCGCTCAACCCTCAACACTCAGTCCTCAATCTTCAATCCTCAACCCTCAATACTCAATCTTCTATCCTCAATACTCAACCTTCAATCCTCAATCTTCAATCCTCAATCCTCAATCCTCAATCCTCAGTCATCAATCCTCAATCTTCAATACTCAATCCTCAATCTTCAATCTTCAATCTTCAAGTCTCCATCCACAAACATCTATTCTCATCACTCAACCCTCAACCCTTAGTCCTCGTACTCCATCCTCAATTCTCAATCCTCAATCCTCAATCCTCAATCATCAGTCCCTAATCCTCAACCCTCAATCCTCAATCCTCAATCCTCAATCTTCAATCCTCAGTTATCAATCTCCAATCCTAGATCCTCAATCCCCAATACTCAATCCTTAATCCTCAACCTTCAATCCTCAATCCCCAGTCCCCAATCTTCAATCGTCAATGCTCAATACTCAATCCTCAATACTCAGTCCTCAATCCTCAATCCTCAGTCCTCAATCCTCAACCCTCAATCCTCTGTCCTCAATCTTCTATCATCAATACTCAACTTTCAATCCTCAATCCTCAATCCTCAATCCCCAATCCTCAATCCTCACTCATCAATCCTCAATCCTCAATCCTCAATCCTCAATCCTCAATCCTCATTCTTCAATCCTCAATACTCAACCATCAATCCTCAATTCTCAATACTCAATCGTCAGCCATCAATCCTCAACACTCAATCTTCAATCATCAATCCTCAATCTTCAATTCTCAATCTTCGATCCTCACTGCTGAATCTTCAATCCTCAATCCTCAAACCTCAATCCTCAATCCTCAATCCTTAATCCTCAATCTTCAGTCCTCAGTCCCCAACCCTCAATCTTCAATCCTCAACCCTCAATCCTCAACCTCAATCCTCAATCCTCAATCTTCAATCCTCAATACTCAATCTTCAATCCTCAATCCTGAAATCCTCAATCCTCAATATTCAACACACAACCCTCAAACTTCAATCCTCAATACCCAACCATCAATCCTCAATTCTCATTACTCAATCGTCAGCCTTCAAACCTCAACACTGAATCTTCAATCCTCAAACCTCAATCTTCAATTCTCAATCTTCGATCCTCAATACTGAATCTTCAATCTTCAATCCTCAATCCTCAATACTCAATCCTCAATCCTTAATCCTCAATCTTCAATCCTCAGTCCCCAATCCTCAATCTTCAATCCTCAACCCTCAATCCTCATCCTCAATCCTTCAGTCCTCAATCTTCAATCCTCAATACTCAATCTTCAATCCTCAGTCCTGAATCCTCAATCCTCAATCTTCAATCCTCAAAACTCAAACTTCAATCCTCAATCCTCAATACCGAATCTCCAGGCCTCAATCTTCAATCCTCAATCCTCAATCCTCAATCCTCATTCTTCAATCCTCAATCCTCAATCCTCAATCTGCAATCCTCAATACTCAATCCTCAATCCTCAATCGTCAATCCTCAAACCCCAAACCTCCATCATCAATACTCAATCCTCAATCCTCAACCATCAATCCTCTATCCTCAATTCTCACTCTTCAATCCTCAATAATCAATCTCCAAACCTAGATCCTCAATCCCCAGTCCTCAATCCTTAATACTCAACCATCAATCCTCAATCCCCAGTCCTCAATTCTCAATCCTCAATACTCAATCTTCAATCCTCAGTCCTCATTCCTTAATACTCAACCGTCAATCCTCAATATTCAACACACAACCCTCAACCATCAATTCTCAATCCTCAATGCTCAATCCTCATCCCTCAATCCTCAGACCTCAAACCTCAATTCCGAATCCTCAATCCTGAATGCTCGATCTTCATCCCAAAGTCCGCAACAATCAGTTGCCAATCCTCAATGCTCACTAGAATACAATCAATTCACAGTTTTCGATACTCAATCCACCATCTTCAATCTTCAAATCTCAATCCACAAACATCAACCCTCGTCACTCTACCCTCAACACTCAGTCCTCAATCTCCAATCCTCAATCCTCAATCCTGAAACTTCAATACTCAATACTCAATCTTCAATCCTCAATCCTCAATTCTCAATTCCCAATCCTCAGTCCTCAATCCTCAATCGTCAATCCTCAATCCCCAATCCTCAATCTTCAGTCCTCAATCCTCAATCCTCAACCCTCAATCGCCAATCCTCAATCCCCAATCCTCAACCTTCAATCCTCAATCCTCAATCCTCAATCCTCAATCCTCAATCCTCAATCCTCAATCCTCAATCTTCAATCCTCAAAACTCAAACTTCAATCCTGAGTCCTCAATCCCCAATCCCCTGTCCTCAATCTTCAATCCTCAATCCTCAATCCTTGATCCTCAATCCTCAGTCCTCAATCTTCAATCCTCAATCTCCTATCCTCAATCCTCAATCGTCAATCCACGATCCTCAATCCTCAACCCTCAATCCTCAGTCCTCAAACCTGAATCCTGAAACCTCAACCCCGAATTCGCAATTTTCAGCCCTCAGTCCTCAGAAATCAATAGTCAATCATGAATCCTCAGTAGAATATCCTCAATTCACAGTTTACAATACTCAATCCTCAATCTTCAATCTTCAAATATCGATCCACAAACATCAATTCTCATCACTTAACACTCAACACTCAGTCCTCAATCTTCAATCCTCAATCCTCAATCCTCAGTATTCAATCCTATATACTCAATCTTCAATCCTCAATCCTCAATACCCAATCCTCAATCGTCAATCCCCAATACTCAATCTTCAATCCACAATCCTCAATCCTCAATCTTCATTCCTCAATCCTTAATCCTCAATCCTCAATCCTCAGTCCTCAGTCCTCAATCTTCAATCCTCAGTACTCAATCACCAATCCTCAATCCTCAACAATCAATCCATAATCCTCAATCCTGAATCTTCAATCCTCCATCCTCAATACCCAAACCTCAATCTTCAATCCTCAATCCTCGATCCTCAGTCCTCAATTCTCCGCCCTCAGTCCCAAATCCTCAACCCTCAGTCCTCGTCCTCAATCCCCAACCCTCAATCCTCAATCCTCAAGTTTCAATCATCAATACTCAATCTTCAATCCTCAATCCTCAATCCTCAATCTTCAATCCTCAATACTCAATCTTCAATCATCATTACTCAATCCTCAATCCTCAATCCTAAATCGTCAATCCTCAGACCCCAATCCTCTATCATCAATACTCAATCCTCAATCCTCAATCCTCAATGCTCAATCCTCAATCTTCAATCCTCAGTACTCAATCTTCTATCTGCAATCCTCAATCCTCAATCCTCAATCCTCAATCCGCTATCCTCAATCCTCAATCCTCAATACTCAATCTTCAATCCTCAATCCTCAATCCTGAAATCCTCAATCCTCAATATTCAACACACAACCCTCAAACTTCAATCCTCAATACTCAACCATCAATCCTCAATTCTCAATACTCAATCGTCAGCCTTCAAACCTCAACACTCAATCTTCAATCCTCAAACCTCAGTCTTCAATTCTCAATCTTCGATCCTCCATACTGAATCTTCAATCTTCAATCCTCAATCCTCAATCCTCAATCCTCAATCCTTAATCCTCAATCTTGAATCCTCAGTCCCCAATCCTCAATCTTCAATACTCAACCCTCAATCCTCATCCTCAATCCTCAATCCTCAATCTTCAATCCTCAATGCTCAATCCTCAATCGTCAATCCTCAATCCCCAATCCTCAATCTTCAATCCTCAATCCCCAATCCTCAATACTCAATCCTCAATCTTCAATCCTCAATACTCAGCCTTCAATCCTCAATCCTCAATCCTCAATCCTCAATATTCAACACTCAACCCTCAACCATCAATTCTCAATACTCAACCATCAATCCTCAATCTTCAATCCTCAATACTCAATCTTCAATCCTCAATTCTCAATCCTCAATCCTCAATCCTCAATACTCAATCGTCAGTCTTCAATCATCAACACTCAATCTTCAATCCTCAATCCCCAATCGTCAATCCCCAATCCTCATTCTTCAATCCTCAATACACAATCCTCAATCTCCCATCCTCAATCCTCAATCCTCAATTCTCAATCCTCAATCCTCAGTCCTCAGTCATCAAACATCAATCCTCAACCCTCAGCCCTCATCCTCAATCCTCAATCCTCAATCTTCTACCTTCAATCCTCAATACTCAATCTTCAATCCTCAATCCTCAGTCCTCAAACCTCAATTCTGAATCCTCAATCCTGAATCCTCAATCTTCAGTCCTCAGACCTCAGCCATCAATGCTCAATTCTCAATACTCAACAGAATATCCAGAATTCTCAGTTTTCTATACTCAATCCCCAATCTTCAATCTTCAAATCTCAATCCACAAACATCAATCCTCATCACTCAACCCTCAACACTCAGTCCTCAATCTTCAATCCTCAATCCTCAATCCTCAATCGTCATTCCTCAATCCCCAATCCTCTATCATCAATCCTCAATTCTCAATCCTCAATCCTCAGTCCTCAATCCTCAACCTTCAATCCTCGATACTCAATCTTCAATCTTCAACCCTCAATCCTCAATCCCCAATCCTCAATCCTCAATCCTCAATCTTCAATCCTCAAAACTCAAACTTCAATCCTGAGTCCTCAATCCCCAATCCCCTGTCCTCAATTTTCAATCCTCAATCCTCAATCCTTGATCCTCAATCCTCAGTCCTCAATCTTCAATCCTCAATCTCCTATCCTCAATCCTCAATCGTCAATCCACGATCCTCAATCCTCAACCCTCAATCCTCAGTCCTCAAACCTGAATCCTGAAACCTCAACCCCGAATTCGCAATTTTCAGCCCTCAGTCCTCAGAAATCAATAGTCAATCATGAATCCTCAGTAGAATATCCTCAATTCACAGTTTACAATACTCAATCCTCAATCTTCAATCTTCAAATATCGATCCACAAACATCAATTCTCATCACTTAACACTCAACACTCAGTTCTCAATCTTCAATCCTCAATCCTCAATCCTCAGTATTCAATCCTATATACTCAATCTTCAATCCTCAATCCTCAATACCCAATCCTCAATCGTCAATCCCCAATACTCAATCTTCAATCCACAATCCTCAATCCTCAATCTTCATTCCTCAATCCTTAATCCTCAATCCTCAATCCTCAGTCCTCAGTCCTCAATCTTCAATCCTCAGTACTCAATCACCAATCCTCAATCCTCAACAATCAATCCATAATCCTCAATCCTGAATCTTCAATCCTCCATCCTCAATACCCAAACCTCAATCTTCAATCCTCAATCCTCGATCCTCAGTCCTCAATTCGCAGCCCTCAGTCCCAAATCCTCAACCCTCAGTCCTCGTCCTCAATCCCCAACCCTCAATCCTCAATCCTCAAGTTTCAATCATCAATACTCAATCTTCAATCCTCAATCCTCAATCCTCAATCTTCAATCCTCAATACTCAATCTTCAATCATCAATACTCAATCCTCAATCCTCAATCCTAAATCGTCAATCCTCAGACCCCAATCCTCTATCATCAATACTCAATCCTCAATCCTCAATCCTCAATGCTCAATCCTCAATCTTCAATCCTCAGTACTCAATCTTCTATCTGCTATCCTCAATCCTCAATCCTCAATCCTCAATCCGCTATCCTCAATCCTCAATCCTCAATACTCAATCTTCAATCCTCAATCCTCAATCCTGAAATCCTCAATCCTCAATATTCAACACACAACCCTCAAACTTCAATCCTCAATACTCAACCATCAATCCTCAATTCTCAATACTCAATCGTCAGCCTTCAAACCTCAACACTCAATCTTCAATCCTCAAACCTCAGTCTTCAATTCTCAATCTTCGATCCTCCATACTGAATCTTCAATCTTCAATCCTCAATCCTCAATCCTCAATCCTCAATCCTTAATCCTCAATCTTGAATCCTCAGTCCCCAATCCTCAATCTTCAATACTCAACCCTCAATCCTCATCCTCAATCCTCAATCCTCAATCTTCAATCCTCAATGCTCAATCCTCAATCGTCAATCCTCAATCCCCAATCCTCAATCTTCAATCCTCAATCCCCAATCCTCAATCCTCAATCCTCAATCTTCAATCCTCAATACTCAGCCTTCAATCCTCAATCCTCAATCCTCAATCCTCAATATTCAACACTCAACCCTCAACCATCAATTCTCAATACTCAACCATCAATCCTCAATCTTCAATCCTCAATACTCAATCTTCAATCCTCAATTCTCAATCCTCAATCCTCAATCCTCAATACTCAATCGTCAGTCTTCAATCATCAACACTCAATCTTCAATCCTCAATCCCCAATCGTCAATCCCCAATCCTCATTCTTCAATCCTCAATACACAATCCTCAATCTCCCATCCTCAATCCTCAATCCTCAATTCTCAATCCTCAATCCTCAGTCCTCAGTCATCAAACATCAATCCTCAACCCTCAGCCCTCATCCTCAATCCTCAATCCTCAATCTTCTACCTTCAATCCTCAATACTCAATCTTCAATCCTCAATCCTCAGTCCTCAAACCTCAATTCTGAATCCTCAATCCTGAATCCTCAATCTTCAGTCCTCAGACCTCAGCCATCAATGCTCAATTCTCAATACTCAACAGAATATCCAGAATTCTCAGTTTTCTATACTCAATCCCCAATCTTCAATCTTCAAATCTCAATCCACAAACATCAATCCTCATCACTCAACCCTCAACACTCAGTCCTCAATCTTCAATCCTCAATCCTCAATCCTCAATCGTCATTCCTCAATCCCCAATCCTCTATCATCAATCCTCAATTCTCAATCCTCAATCCTCAGTCCTCAATCCTCAACCTTCAATCCTCGATACTCAATCTTCAATCTTCAACCCTCAATCCTCAATCCCCAATCCTCAATCCGCAATCCTCAATCTTCAATCCTCAATACTCAATCTTCAATCCTCAATCCTCAATCCTGAAATCCTCAATCCTCAATATTCAACACACAACCCTCAAACTTCAACCATCAATACTCAACCATCAGTCCTCAATTCTCAATAATCAATCGGCAGTCTTCAATCCTCAACACTCAATCTTCAATCCTCAATCTTCAATCCTCAACACTCAATCTTCAATCCTCAATCCCCAATCCTCAATCCTCAATCCTCAATACTCGATCCTCAGTCCTCAATCCTCAATCCGCAATCCTCAATCTTCAATCCTCAATACTCAATCTTCAATCCTCAATCCTCAATCCTGAAATCCTCAATCCTCAATATTCAACACACAACCCTCAAACTTCAATCCTCAATACTCAACCATCAATCCTCGATCCTCAATACTCAATCTTCAATCCTCAATCCTCAATCCACAATCCTCAATCCTCAATCCTCAGTCATCAATACTCAATCTTCGATACTCAATCCCCAATCCTCAATCCTCAATCCTCAATCCTCAATCCTCATTCCTGAAACCTCAATCCTCAACCCTCAGTCCTCATCCTCCATTCTCAATCCTCAATCCTCAAACCTCAATCTTCAATTCTCAATCCTCAACCCTCAATCCTCAGTCCTCAAACCTCAATTCCGAATCCTCAATCCTGAATCCTCGATCTTCATCCCTCAGTCCGCAACAATCAATTGTCAATCCTCTGTCCTCAAGAGAATATCCTCAATTCACAGTTTTCAATACTCAATCCCCAATCTTCAATCTTCAAATCTCAATCCACAAACATCTATTCTCATCACTCAACCCTCAACACTCAGTCCTCAATCTTCAATCCTCAATCCTCAATCCTCAATCTTCAATCCTCAATACTCAATCTTCAATCCTCAATCCTCGTTCCTCAATACTTAATATTTAATCCTCAATCCTCAGTTATCAATCCTCAATCTTCAATACTCAATCCTCAATCCTCAATTCTCATTCCTCAGTCCTCAATCCTCATTCCTCAAACCTCAATCCACAACCCTCAGTCCTCATCCTCAATTCTCAATTCTCAATCCTCAATCCTCAATCCTCAATCTTCAATCCTCAGTAATCAATCTCCTATCCTAGATCCTCAATCCCCAATACTCAATCCTTAATCCTCAACCTTCAATCCTCAATCTTCAATCCTCAATCTTCAATCCTCAATGCTCAATACTCAATCCTCAATCCTCAGTCCTCAATCCTCAATCCTCAGTCCTCAATCCTCAAACTTCAATCCTAAATACTCAATCTTCAATCCTCAATCCTCAATACTCAATCTTCAATCCACAATCCTCAATCCTCAATCGTCATTCCTCAATCCTTAATTCTCAATCCTCAATCCTCGGACCTCAGTCCTCAACTTTCAATCCTCAATAATCTAGCTCCAACCCTCAATCCTCAACAATCAATCCTTAATCCTCAATCCTGAATTTCAATCCTCCATCCTCAATACCCAAACCTCAATCTTCAATTCTCAATCCTCGATCCTCAGTCCTCAATTCTCAACCCTCAGTCCCCGTCCTCAATCCTCATCCCTCAGTCCTCAATCTTCAATCCTCAATCCTCAATCCTCAATCATCAATACTCAATCTTCAATCCTCAATCCTCAATCCTTGATCCTCAATCCTCAGTCGTCAATCCTCAATCCTCAATTTTCAATCATCAATACCCAATCTTCAATCCTCAATCCTCAATCCTCAATCCTCGATCCTCAATCTTCAATCCTCAATCCTCAATTCTCAATCCCCAGTCCTCAATCTTCAATCCTCAATGCTCAATAATCAGTCATCAATCCTCAGTCCTCAATCCTCAATCCTCATTCCTCAATCCTTAATCCTCAATCCTCAGTCATGAATACTCAATCTTCAATACTCAATCCTCAATCCTCAATCCTCAATCCTCAATCCTCAATCCCCATTCCTCAATCTTCAATACTCAATGCTCAATCGTCAATCCTCAAGCCTCAGTCCACAATCCTCAATCCTCAAACCTCAATCCTCAACCGTCAGTCCTCGTCATCAATCCCCAAACCTCAATCCTCAGTCCTCAATCTTCAATCATCAATACTCAATCTTCAATCCTCAATCCTCAATCCTCAATCCTCAATCCTCAATCCTCAATCCTCAATATTCAACACACAACCCTCAACCATCAATTCTCAATACTCAACCATCAATCCTCAATTCTCAATACTCAATACTCAATAGAATATCCTGAATTCTCATGGTTCAACACTCAATCCACAATATTCAATAATCAAACCTCAATCCTCAAACCTCAATACTCAACACTCAATCCTCAACACTCAGTCCACTCTCTTCAATCCTCCATCCTCAATCCTCAATCCTCAAGAGTCAATCCTCCATCCTCAATCCACAAACCTCAATTCTCAGTTCTCAAACGACAATCCCGAATCCGCAACCCTGAATCCTCAATCTTCAGACCTCAGTCCTCATCAATCAATTGTCAATCCTCAATCCTCAATAGAATATCCTCAATTCACAGTTTTCAATACTCAATCACCACCCTTCAATGTTCAAATCTCCATCCACAAACATCAATTCTCATCACTCAACCCTCAACACTCAGTCCTCAATCTTCAATCCTCAATCCTCTATCCTCAATCTTCAATTCTCAATACACAATCTTCAATCCTCAATCCTCAATTCTCAGCCCTCAATACTCAATCCTCAATCGTCAATCCTCAATCCCCAATCCTCAATCTTCAACCCTCAATCCTCAATCCTCAATCCTCAATCCTCAATCTTCAATCCTCAATACTCAATCTTCAATCCTCAATCCTCAATCCTCAATCCTCAATCCTCAATCCTCAATCCTCAATCCTCAGTCCTCAATACTCAACGCACAACCCTCAACCGTCAATCCTCAATACTCAACCATCAATACTCAATTCTGAATACTCAATAGAATATCCTGGATTCTCATGTTTCAGTACTCAATCCACAATATTCAATTATCAAATCTCACTCCTCAAACATCAATTCTCAACACTCAATCCTCAACATTCAGTCCTCACTCTTCAATCTTCCATCATCAATCCTCTATCCTCAAGCGTCAATCCTCAATCCTCAATCCTCAATCCTCAATCCTCAGTCCTCAAACCTCAATTCCGATTCCTCAATCCTGAATCCTCAATCTTCAACCCTCAGTCCGCAACAATCAATTGTCAATCCTCTATCCTCAATAGAATATGTTCAATTCACAGTTTTCTGTACTCAATCCCCAACCTTCAATCTTCAAATCTCAATCCACAAACATCAATTCTCATCACTCAAACCTCAACACACAGTCCTCAACCTTCAACCGTTAATCCTCAACCCTCAATCGTCAATCTTCAATCCCCAATCCTCTATCGTAAATCCTCAACTCTCAATCCTCAGTCCTCAATCCTCAATCTTCAATCTTCAATCCTCAATACTCAATCTTCAATCTTCAATCCTCAATCCTCAATCCTCAATCCTCAATCCGCAATCCTGAATCCTGAATCCTCAATCTTCAGCCCTCAGTCCTCAACAATCAGTTGTCAATCCTCAATCCTCAACCTTCAATCCTCAATCCTCAATTCAGAATCCTCAATACTGAGTCCTCAATCGTCAATCCTCATTCCCCAATCCTCAATCTTCAATCCTCAATCCTCAATCCTCAATCCCCAATCCTCAATCCTCAGTCCTCAAACCTCAATCCTCAACCCTCAGTCCTCATCCTTAATTCTCAATTCTCAATCCTCAATCCTCAATCCTCAATCCTTAATCCTCAATCCTCAATCCTCAATCTTCAGTCCTCACTACTCAATCTTCAATCCTCAATCCTCAATCCTCAATCCTCAAACCTCAGTCCTCAATACTCAACGCACAACCCTCAACCGTCAATCCTCAATACTCAACCATCAATACTCAATTCTGAATACTCAATAGAATATCCTGAATTCTCATGTTCCAGTACTCAATCCACAATATTCAATTATCAAATCTCAATCCTCAAACATCAATTCTCAACACTCAATCCTCAACATTCAGTCCTCACTCTTCAATCTTCCATCATCAATCCTCTATCCTCAAGCGTCAATCCTCAATCCTCAATCCTCAACCCTCAATCCTCAGTCCTCAAACCTCAATTCCGAATCCTCAATCCTGAATCCTCAATCTTCAACCCTCAGTCCGCAACAATCAATCGTCAATCCTCTATCCTCAATAGAATATGTTCAATTCACAGTTTTCTGTACTCAATCCCCAACCTTCAATCTTCAAATCTCAATCCACAAACATCAATTCTCATCACTCAAACCTCAACACACAGTCCTCAACCTTCAACCCTTAATCCTCAACCCTCAATCGTCAATCTTCAATCCCCAATCCTCTATCGTAAATCCTCAACACTCAATCCTCAGTCCTCAATCCTCAATCCTCAATACTCAATCTTCAATCTTCAATACTCAATCCTCAATCCTCAATCCTCAATCCTCAATCCGCAATCCTGAATCCTGAATCCTCAATCTTCAGCCCTCAGTCCTCAACAATCAGTTGTCAATCCTCAATCCTCAACCTTCAATCCTCAATCCTCAATTCAGAATCCTCAATACTGAGTCCTCAATCGTCAATCCTCATTCCCCAATCCTCAATCTTCAATCCTCAATCCTCAATCCTCAATCCCCAATCCTCAATCCTCATTCCTCAAACCTCAATCCTCAACCCTCAGTCCTCATCCTTAATTCTCAATTCTCAATCCTCAAACCTCAATTCTCAATCTTCAAACCTCAATAATCAATCTCCAATCCTAGATCCTCAATCCCCAATCCTCAGTCCTTAATCCTCATTCTTCAATCCTCAAACCCCAGTCCACAATCCTCAATCCTCAATCCTCAATCCTCAATCCTCAATATTCAACACACAACCCTCAAGCATTAATTCTCAATACTCAATCATCAATTCTCAATTCTCAATACTCAATAGAATATCCTGAATTCTAATGGTTGAATACTCAATCCACAATATTCAATAATCAAATCTCAATCCTCAAATATCAATTCTCAACACTCAATCCTCAACACTCAGTCCTCTCTCTTCAATCCTCCATCCTCAATCCTCAATCCTCAAGAGTCAATCCTCAGTCCTCAATCTTCAAACCTCAATTCTCAGTCCTCGAACCTCAGTCCCGAATCCTCAACCCTGAATCCTCAATCTTCAGCCCTCGGTCCTCAACAATCAATTGTCAATCCTCAATCCTCAATAGAATATCCTCGATTCACTGTTTTCAATACTCAATCACCATTCTTCAATCTTCAAATCTCAATCCACAAACATCAATCCTCTTCACTCAACCCTCAACACTCAGTCCTCAATCTTCAATCCTTAATCCTCAATCCTCAATCTTCAATCCTCAATACACAATCTTCAATCCTCAATCCTCAATTCTCAGTCCACAATACACAATCCTCAATCGTCAATCCTCAATCCCCAATCCTCAATCTTCAACCCTCAATCCTCAATCCTCAATCCTCAATCCTCAATCTTCAATCCTCAATACTCAATCTTCAATCCTCAATCCTCAATCCTCAATCCTCAGTCCTCAATACTCAACGCACAACCCTCAACCGTCAATCCTCAATACTCAACCATCAATACTCAATTCTGAATACTCAATAGAATATCCTGGATTCTCATGTTTCAGTACTCAATCCACAATATTCAATTATCAAATCTCACTCCTCAAACATCAATTCTCAACACTCAATCCTCAACATTCAGTCCTCACTCTTCAATCTTCCATCATCAATCCTCTATCCTCAAGCGTCAATCCTCAATCCTCAATCCTCAACCCTCAATCCTCAGTCCTCAAACCTCAATTCCGATTCCTCAATCCTGAATCCTCAATCTTCAACCCTCAGTCCGCAACAATCAATTGTCAATCCTCTATCCTCAATAGAATATGTTCAATTCACAGTTTTCTGTACTCAATCCCCAACCTTCAATCTTCAAATCTCAATCCACAAACATCAATTCTCATCACTCAAACCTCAACACACAGTCCTCAACCTTCAACCGTTAATCCTCAACCCTCAATCGTCAATCTTCAATCCCCAATCCTCTATCGTAAATCCTCAACACTCAATCCTCAGTCCTCAATCCTCAATCCTCAATCCTCAATCCTCAATCCTCAATATTCAACACACAACCCTCTACCATCAATTCTCAATACTCAACCATCAATCCTCAATTCTCAATACTCAATACTCAATAGAATATCCTGAATTCTCATGGTTCAACACTCAATCCACAATATTCAATAATCAAACCTCAATCCTCAAACCTCAATACTCAACACTCAATCCTCAACACTCAGTCCTCTCTCTTCAATCCTCCATCCTCAATCCTCAATCCTCAAGAGTCAATCCTCCATCCTCAATCCACAAACCTCAATTCTCAGTTCTCAAACGACAATCCCGAATCCTCAACCCTGAATCCTCAGTCTTCAGACCTCAGTCCTCAACAATCAATTGTCAATCCTCAATCCTCAATAGAATATCCTCAATTCACAGTTTTCAATACTCAATCACCACTCTTTAATGTTCAAATCTCCATCCGCAAACATCAATTCTCATCACTCAACCCTCAACACTCAGTCCACAATCTTCAATCCTCAATCCTCCATCCTCAATCTTCAATTCTCAATACACAATCTTCAATCCTCAATCCTCAATCCTCAATCCTCAATCCTCAATCCTCAATCCTCAATCTTCAGTCCTCACTACTCAATCTTCAATCCTCAATCCTCAATCCTCAATCCTCAATCCTCAATCCTCAATCCTCAGTCCTCAATACTCAACGCACAACCCTCAACCGTCAATCCTCAATACTCAACCATCAATACTCAATTCTGGATACTCAATAGAATAACCTGAATTCTCATGTTTCAGTACTCAATCCACAATATTCAATTATCAAATCTCAATCCTCAAACATCAATTCTCAACACTCAATCCTCAACATTCAGTCCTCACTCTTCAATCTTCCATCATCAATCCTCTATCCTCAAGCGTCAATCCTCAATCCTCAATCCTCAACCCTCAATCCTCAGTCCTCAAACCTCAATTCCGATTCCTCAATCCTGAATCCTCAATCTTCAACCCTCAGTCCGCAACAATCAATTGTCAATCCTCTATCCTCAATAGAATATGTTCAATTCACAGTTTTCTGTACTCAATCCCCAACCTTCAATCTTCAAATCTCAATCCACAAACATCAATTCTCATCACTCAAACCTCAACACACAGTCCTCAACCTTCAACCGTTAATCCTCAACCCTCAATCGTCAATCTTCAATCCCCAATCCTCTATCGTAAATCCTCAACACTCAATCCTCAGTCCTCAATCCTCAATCTTCAATCCTCAATCTTCAATCCTCAATACTCAATCTTCAATCCTCAATCCTCAATCCTAAATCCTCAATCCTCAATCCTCAATCCTCAATCCTCAGTCCGCAATACTCAACGCACAACCCTCAACCGTCAATCCTCAATACTCAACCATCAATACTCAATTCCGAATACTCAATAGAATATCCTGAATTCTCATGTTTCAGTACTCAATCCACAATATTCAATTATCAAATCTCACTCCTCAAACATCAATTCTCAACACTCAATCCTCAACATTCAGTCCTCACTCTTCAATCTTCCATCATCAATCCTCTATCCTCAAGCGTCAATCCTCAATCCTCAATCCTCAACCCTCAATCCTCAGTCCTCAAACCTCAATTCCGATTCCTCAATCCTGAATCCTCTATCTTCAACCCTCAGTCCGCAACAATCAATTGTCAATCCTCTATCCTCAATAGAATATGTTCAATTCACAGTTTTCTGTACTCAATCCCCAACCTTGAATCTTCAAATCTCAATCCACAAACATCAATTCTCATCACTCAAACCTCAACACACAGTCCTCAACCTTCAACCGTTAATCCTCAACCCTCAATCGTCAATCTTCAATCCCCAATCCTCTATCGTAAATCCTCAACACTCAATCCTCAGTCCTCAATCCTCAATCCTCAATCTTCAATCCTCAATACTCAATCTTCAATCTTCAATCCTCAATCCTCAGTCCTCAATCCTCAATCCGCAATCCTGAATCCTGAATCCTCAATCTTCAGCCCTCAGTCCTCAACAATCAGTTGTCAATCCTCAATCCTCAACCTTCCATCCTCAATCCTCAATTCAGAATCCTCAATACTGAGTCCTCAATCGTCAATCCTCATTCCCCAATCCTCAATCTTCAATCCTCAATCCTCAATCCTCAATCCCCAATCCTCAATCCTCATTCCTCAAACCTCAATCCTCAACCCTCAGTCCTCATCCTTAATTCTCAATTCTCAATCCTCAATCCTCAATTCTCAATCTTCAATCCTCAATAATCAATCTCCAATCCTAGATCCTCAATCCCCAATCCTCAGTCCTTAATCCTCATTCTTCAATCCTCAAACCCCAGTCCACAATCCTCAATCCTCAATCCTCAATCCTCAATCCTCAATCCTCAATCCTCAGTCCTCAATACTCAACGCACAACCCTCAACCGTCAATCTTCAATACTCAACCATCAATACTCAATTCTGAATACTCAATAGAATATCCTGAATTCTCATGTTTCAGTACTCAATCCACAATATTCAATTATCAAATCTCACTCCTCAAACATCAATTCTCGACACTCAATCCTCAACATTCAGTCCTCACTCTTCAATCTTCCATCATCCATCCTCTATCCTCAAGCGTCAATCCTCAATCCTCAATCCTCAACCCTCAATCCTCAGTCCTCAAACCTCAATTCCGATTCCTCAATCCTGAATCCTCAATCTTCAACCCTCAGTCCGCAACAATCAATTGTCAATCCTCTATCCTCAATAGAATATGTTCAATTCACAGTTTTCTGTACTCAATCCCCAACCTTCAATCTTCAAATCTCAATCCACAAACATCAATTCTCATCACTCAAACCTCAACACACAGTCCTCAACCTTCAACCGTTAATCCTCAACCCTCAATCGTCAATCTTCAATCCCCAATCCTCTATCGTAAAACCTCAACACTCAATCCTCAGTCCTCAATCCTCAATCCTCAATCTTCAATCCTCAATACTCAATCTTCAATCTTCAATCCTCAATCCTCAATCCTCAATCCTCAATCCGCAATCCTGAGTCCTGAATCCTCAATCTTCAGCCCTCAGTCCTCAACAATCAGTTGTCAATCCTCAATCCTCAACCTTCAATCCTCAATCCTCAATTCAGAATCCTCAATACTGAGTCCTCAATCGTCAATCCTCATTCCCCAATCCTCAATCTTCAATCCTCAATCCTCAATCCTCAATCCCCAATCCTCAATCCTCATTCCTCAAACCTCAATCCTCAACCCTCAGTCCTCATCCTTAATTCTCAATTCTCAATCCTCAATCCTCAATTCTCAATCTTCAATCTTCAATAATCAATCTCCAATCCTAGATCCTCAATCCCCAATCCTCAGTCCTTAATCCTCATTCTTCAATCCTCAAACCCCAGTCCACAATCCTCAATCCTCAATCCTCAATCCTCAATCCTCAATATTCAACACACAACCCTCAAGCATTAATACTCAATACTCAATCATCAATCATCAATTCTCAATACTCAATAGAATATCCTGAATTCTAATGGTTGAATACTCAATCCACAATATTCAATAATCAAATCTCAATCCTCAAACATCAATTCTCAACACTCAATCCTCAACTCTCAGTCCTCTCTCTTCAATCCTCCATCCTCAATCCTCAATCCTCAAGAGTCAATCCTCAGTCCTCAATCTTCAAACCTCAATTCTCAGTCCTCGAACCTCAGTCCCGAATCCTCAACCCTGAATCCTCAATCTTCAGCCCTCAGTCCTCAACAATCAATTGTCAATCCTCAATCCTCAATAGAATATCCTCGATTCACTGTTTTCTGTACTCAGTCACCATTCTTCAGTCTTCAAATCTCAATCCACAAACATCAATTCTCTTCACTCAACCCTCAACACTCAGTCCTCAATCTTCAATCCTCAATCCTCAATCCTCAATCTTCAATCCTCAATACACAATCTTCAATCCTCAATCCTCAATTCTCAGTCCACAATACACAATCCTCAATCGTCAATCCTCAATCCCCAATCCTCAATCTTCAACCCTCAATCCTCAATCCTCAATCCTCAATCCTCAATCTTCAATCCTCAATACTCAATCTTCAATCCACAATCCTCAATCCTCA
Source organism: Calliopsis andreniformis (assembly GCF_051401765.1). Taxonomy (NCBI): domain Eukaryota; kingdom Metazoa; phylum Arthropoda; class Insecta; order Hymenoptera; family Andrenidae; genus Calliopsis; species Calliopsis andreniformis. The sequence goes on along the minus strand of NW_027480509.1, from coordinate 1,754,524 downwards.
ATGCTCAATCCTCAATCCTCAATCCTCAATCCTCAGTCCTCAATACTCAACGCACAACCCTCAACCGTCAATCCTCAATACTCAACCATCAATACTCAATTCTGAATACTCAATGGAATATCCTGAATTCTCATGTTTCAGTACTCAATCCACAATATTCAATTATCAAATCTCACTCCTCAAACATCAATTCTCAACACTCAATCCTCAACATTCAGTCCTCACTCTTCAATCTTCCATCATCAATCCTCTATCCTCAAGCGTCAATCCTCAATCCTCAATCCTCAACCCTCAATCCTTAGTCCTCAAACCTCAATTCCGATTCCTCAATCCTGAATCCTCAATCTTCAACCCTCAGTCCGCAACAATCAATTGTCAATCCTCTATCCTCAATAGAATGTGTTCAATTCACAGTTTTCTGTACTCAATCCCCAACCTTCAATCTTCAAATCTCAATCCACAAACATCAATTCTCATCACTCAAACCTCAACACACAGTCCTCAACCTTCAACCCTTAATCCTCAACCCTCAATCGTCAATCTTCAATCCCCAATCCTCTATCGTAAATCCTCAACACTCAATCCTCAGTCCTCAATCCTCAATCCTCAATCCTCAATCTTCAATCCTCAATACTCAATCTTCTATCCTCAATCCTCAATCCTCAATCCTCAATCCTCAATCCCCAATCCTCAATCCTCAGTCCTCAATACTCAACGCACAACCCTCAACCGTCAATCCTCAATACTCAACCATCAATACTCAATTCTGAATACTCAATAGAATATCCTGAATTCTCATGTTTCAGTACTCAATCCACAATATTCAATTATCAAATCTCACTCCTCAAACATCAATTCTCAACACTCAATCCTCAACATTCAGTCCTCACTCTTCAATCTTCCATCATCAATCCTCTATCCTCAAGCGTCAATCCTCAATCCTCAATCCTCAACCCTCAATCCTCAGTCCTCAAACCTCAATTCCGATTCCTCAATCCTGAATCCTCAATCTTCAACCCTCAGTCCGCAACAATCAATTGTCAATCCTCTATCCTCAATAGAATATGTTCAATTCACAGTTTTCTCTACTCAATCCCCAACCTTCAATCTTCAAATCTCAATCCACAAACATCAATTCTCATCACTCAAACCTCAACACACAGTCCTCAACCTTCAACCCTTAATTCTCAACCCTCAATCGACAATCTTCAATCCCCAATCCTCTATCGTAAATCCTGAACACTCAATCCTCAGTCCTCAATCCTCAATCCTCAATCTTCAATCCTCAATACTCAATCTTCAATCTTCAATCCTCAATCCTCAATCCTCACTCCTCAATCCGCAATCCTGAATCCTGAATCCTCAATCTTCAGCCCTCAGTCCCCAACAATCAGTTGTCAATCCTCAATCCTCAACATTCAATCCTCAATCCTCAATTCGCAATCCTCAATACTGAGTCCTCAATCGTCAATCCTCATTCCCCAATCTTCAATCTTCAATCCTCAATCCTCAATCCTCAATCCCCAATCCTCAATCCTCATTCCTCAAACCTCAATCCTCAACCCTCAGTCCTCATACTCAATTCTCAATTCTCATTCTTCAATCCTCAATACCCAATCCTCAATCTTCAATACACAATCCTCAATCCTCAATTCTCAATCTTCAATCCTCAATCCTCAATCCTCAATCCTCAATCCTCAATCGTCAATCCACAATCATCAATCCTCAATCCTCGATCTTCAATCCTCAATACTCAATCTTCAATCCTCAATCCTCAATGCTCAATCCTCAATTCTCAATCCTCAATCGTCAGGCTTCAGTACTCAATACTCAATCTTCAATCCTCAATCCTCAATCCTCATTCCTCAATCCACAATCCTAAATCCTCAATCCTCAATACTCAACCATCAATCCTCAATTCTCAATACTCAATAGAATATCCTGAATTCTCAGGGTTCAATACTCAAACCTCAATCCTCAACCGTCAGCCCTCATTCTCCATCCTCAATCCTCAATCCTCAATCCTCAATCTTCAATCCCCAATACTCAATCTTCAATCCTCAGTCCTCAACCCTCAATCCTCAATCCTCAACCCTCAGTCATGAGTACTCAATCTTCAATACTCAATCCTCAATCCTCAATACTCTATCCTCAATCCTCAATCCTAAATCCTCAATCCTCAAACCTCAATCCTCAACCCTCAGTCCTCATCCTCAATTCTCAATTCTCAATTCTCAATTCTCAATCCTCAATCCTCAATCCTCAATCCTCAATCCTCAACCTTCAACCCTCAATACTCAATCTTCAATCTTCAATCCTCAATCTTCAATCCTCAATCCTCAATCCTCAATCCTCAATCCTCAATTCTCAATTCTCAATCCTCAATCCTCAATCCTCAATCTTCAATCCTCATTAATCAATCTCCAATCCTAGATCCTGAATCCCCAATCCTCAATCCTTAATCCTCAACGTTCAATCCTCAATCACCAGTCCTCAATCTTCAATCCTCAATGTTCAATCCTCAATCCTCAATCGTCAGTCCTCAATCCTCAATCCTCAATCCTCACACCTCAATCCTCAACCGTCAGTCCTCGTCCTCAATCCTCAACACTCAATCCTCAATCCTCAACCTTCAATCCTCAATACTCAATATTCATTCCTCAATCCTCAATCCTCAATCCTCAATCTTCAATCCTCAATCCTCAACCCTCAATCCTCAATCCTCGTTCTTCAATCCTCAATACCCAATCCTCAATCTTCAACCCTCAATCCTCAATCCTCAATCCTCTATCCTCAATCCTCAAACCTCAATCCTCAACCCTCAGTCCTCATCCTCAATTCTCAATTCTCAATCCTCAATCCTCAATCCTCAATCCTCAATCCTCAATCCCCAATCCTCAATCCTCAATCCTCATTCATCAATCCACAATACCCATTCCTCAATCTTCAATCGTCAATCCTCAATTCTCAAACCTCAATCCTCAGTCCTCAGTCCTCAAACCTCAATCCTCAAACCTCAGCCCTCATCCTCAATCCTCAATCCTCAATCCTCAATCCTCAATCTTCAATCCTCAATACTCAATGTTCAATCCTCAATCCTTAGTCCACAAACCTCAATCCTTAATATTCAATCCTCAATACTCAATCTTCAATCCTCAATCCTCAATTCTCAATCCTCAATCCTCAATCCTCAGACCTCAAACATCAATATTCAACACACGGACCTGGTCCTCAATCCACAACCCTCAATCCTCAATCCTCAATCTTCAATCATCAATACTCAATCTTCAATCCTCAATCCTCAACCCTCAATCCTGAATCCTCAATCCTCAATCTTTAATCCTCAATCCTCAATCCTCAATCCTCAATCCTAAACTTTCAACCCTCAATACTCAATCTTCAATACTCAATCCTCAATCCTCAATACACAATCCTCAATCTTCAGTCCTCAATACTCAATCTTCAATCCTCAATCCTCTATCCTCAATCCTCAATCCTCATTCTTCAATCCTCAACACTCAATCCTCAATCTTCAATGCTCAATCTTCAATCCTCAATTCTCAATCCACAATCCTCAATCCTCAGACCTCAAACATCAATACTCAACCCTCAGTCCTCGTCCTCAATCCACAACACTCACTCCTCGATCCTCAATCTTCAATCATCAATATTCAATTTTCAATCCTCAATCCTCAATCCTCAATACTCAATCCTCAATCCTCAATGTTGAATCCTCAATACCCAATCCTCAATCTTCTGTCCTCAATCCTCAATCCTCAACCCTCAATCGTCAATCCACAATCATCAATCCTCAATCCTCGATCTTCAATCCTCAATACTCAATCTTCAATCCTCAATCCTCAATGCTCAATCCTCAATTCTCAATCCTCAATCGTCAGGCTTCAGTACTCAATACTCAATCTTCAATCCTCAATCCTCAATCCTCATTCCTCAATCCACAATCCTAAATCCTCAATCCTCAATACTCAACCATCAATCCTCAATTCTCAATACTCAATAGAATATCCTGAATTCTCAGGGTTCAATACTCAAACCTCAATCCTCAACCGTCAGCCCTCATTCTCCATCCTCAATCCTCAATCCTCAATCCTCAATCTTCAATCCCCAATACTCAATCTTCAATCCTCAGTCCTCAACCCTCAATCCTCAATCCTCAACCCTCAGTCATGAGTACTCAATCTTCAATACTCAATCCTCAATCCTCAATACTCTATCCTCAATCCTCAATCCTAAATCCTCAATCCTCAAACCTCAATCCTCAACCCTCAGTCCTCATCCTCAATTCTCAATTCTCAATCCTCAATCCTCAATCCCCAATCCTCAACCTTCAATCCTCAATCCTCAATCCTCAATCTTCAATCCTCTATCCTCAATCCTCAATCCTCAATCCTCAATCCACAGTCCTTAGGCCTCAAACCTCAACCCTCAACTCTCAGAACTCATCCTCAATCCTCAATCCTCAATCCTCAATCCTCAATCCTCAATCTTCAATCCTCAATACTCAACCTTCAATCCTCAATCCTCAATCCTCAATACTCAACCACCAATACTCAATTCTCAATACACAATAGAATATCCTGAATTTTCAGGATTCAATACTCAAACGTCAACCCTCAAACCTCAGCCCTCATCCTCAATCCTCAATCCTCAATCCTCAATCCTCAATATTCAATCCTCAATACTCAATCTTCAATCCTCAATCCTCAATCCTAAATCCTCAATCCTCAATCCTCAGATATCAATCCTCAATCTTCAATACTCAATCGCCAATCCTCAGTCCTCAATCCTCAATCCCCAATCCTCGTTCCTCAAACATCAATCCTCAACCCTCAGTCCTCATGCTCAATTCTCAATTCTCAATACTCAATCCTCAATCCTCAATCTTCAATCCTCAATAATCAATCTCCAATCCTAGTTCCTCAATTCCCAATCCTCAATCCTTAAACCTCAATCTTGAATCCTCAATCCCCAGGCCTCAAACTTCAATCTTCAATGCTCAATCCTCAATCCTCAGTCGTCAGTCCTCAATCCTCAATCCTCAATCCTCAAACCTCAATCCTCAACCGTCAGTCCTCGTCCTCAACCCTCAACCCTCAATCCTCAATCCTCAATCTTCAATCCTCAATACTCAATCTTCAATCCACAATCCTCAATCCTCAATCCTCAATCTTCAATCCTCAATCCTCAATCCTCAATCCTCAATACTCATTCTTCAATCCTCAACGCCCAATCCTCAATATTCAATCCTCAATCCTCAATCCTCAATTCTCAATCCTCAATCCTCAGTCCTCAGTCCTCAAACCTCAATCCTCAACCCTCAGGCCTCATCCTCAATCCTCAATCCTCAACCCTCAATCCTCAATCTTCAATCCTCAATACTCAGTCTTCAATACCCAATCCTCAATTCTCAATCCTCAATCCTGAATCCTCAAGCGTCAATCCTCCATCCCCAATCCTCAATCTTCAATCGTCAATCCTCAATCCTCAATCGTCAATCCTCAATCCTCAATGTTCAATCCTCAAGACCCAATCCTCAATCTTCAATCCTCAATCCTCAATCCCCAATCCTCACTCAACCATCCTCATTCATCAATCCTCAATACCCAATCCTCAATCTTCAATCCTCAATACTCAATCTTCAATCTTCAATCCTCAATACTCAATCTTCAATCCTCAATACTCAATCCTCAATCCTCAATCCTCCATCCTCAATATTCAACACACAACCCTCAACCATCAATCCTCAATACTCAATCATCAATCCTCAATTCTCAATACTCAATAGAATATCCTGAATTCTCATGGTACAATACTCAATCCACAATATCCAATAATCAAATCTCAATCCACAAACATCAATTCTCATCACACAACCCTGAACGCTCAGTCCTCAATGTTCAATCCTCATTCCTCTATTCTCAATTTTCAATCCTCAATACTGAGTCTTCAATCCTCAATCCTCAATCCTCAATCCTCAATCCTCAGTCCCCAATCCTCAATCTTCAAACCTCAATCCTCAGTCCACAATCCACAATTTTGAATCCTCAATCCTGCATCCTCAATCTTCAGCCCTCAGTCCTCAAAAATCAGTTGTCGATCCTTAATCCCCAATAGAATATCCTCAATTCACTGTTTTCAATACGCAATACTCAATCTGCAATCTTCAGAGCTCTATTCACAAACATCAATCCTCATCACTCAACCCTGAACGCTCAGCCCTCAATGCTCAACCCTCAATCCTCAATTCTAAATCTTCAATCCTCAATACTGATTCTTCAATCCACAATCCTCAATCCTCAATCCTTAATCCTCAATCCACAATTCTCAATCCTCAGTAATCAATCCTCAATCTTCAATACTCAATCGTCAACCCTCAGTCCTCAACCCTCAGTCCTCATCCTCAATTCTCAATCCTCAATCCTCAATCCTCAATCTTCAATCCTCAATAATCAATCTCCAATCCTAGATCCTCGATCCACAATCCTCAATCCTTAATCCTCAATCCTCAATCCTCAATCTTCAATCCTCAATAATCAATCTCCAATCCTAGATCCTCAATCCCCAATCCTCAATCCTTAATCCTCAATCTTCAATCCTCAATCTCCAGTCCTCAAACTTCAATCCTCGATGCTCAATCATCAATCCTCAGTCCTCAGTCCTCAATCATCAATCCTCAATCCTCAAACCTCAATCCTCAACCGTCAGTCCTCGTCCTCAATCCTCAACACTCAATCCTCAATCCTCAATCTTCAATCCCCAATACTCAATCTTCAATTCTCAATCCTCAATCCTCAATATACAATCTTCAATCCTCAATCCTCAATCCTCAATCCCCAATCCTCAATCTTCAATCCTCAATCCTCAATCCTCAATCCTCAATCCTCAGTCTTCAATCCTCAGTACACAAACTTCAATCCTCAATCTTCAATCCTCAACCCTCAACACTCAGTCCTCAATGTTCAATTCTCAATTCTCAATCTTCAATCCACAATACTGAATCCTCAATCCTCAATCCTCAAGCCCCAATCCTCAATCCTCAATCCTCAATCCTCAATCCTCAAATTTAAATCCTCAATACTCAATCTTCAATCCTCAATCCTCAATCCTCAATCCTCAATCCTCAATCCGCAATCCTGAATCCTGAATCCTCAATCTTCAGCACTCAGTCCTCAACAATCAGTTGTCAATCCTCAATCCTCAACCTTCAATCCTCAATCCTCAATTCAGAATCCTCAATACTGAGTCCTCAATCGTCAATCCTCATTCCCCAATCCTCAATCTTCAATCCTCAATCCTCAATCCTCAATCCCCAATCCTCAATCCTCATTCCTCAAACCTCAATCCTCAACCCTCAGTCCTCATCCTTAATTCTCAATTCTCAATCCTCAATCCTCAATTCTCAATCTTCAATCCTCAATAATCAATCTCCAATCCTAGATCCTCAATCCCCAATCCTCAGACCTTAATCCTCATTCTTCAATCCTCAAACCCCAGTCCACAATCCTCAATCCTCAATCCTCAATCCTCAATCCTCAATATTCAACACACAACCCTCATGCATTAATTCTCAATACTCAATCATCAATCCTCGATTCTCAATACTCAATAGAATATCCTGAATTCTAATGGTTGAATACTCAATCCACAATATTCAATAATCAAATCTCAATCCTCAAACATCAATTCTCAACACTCAATCCTCAGCACTCAGTCCTCTCTCTTCAATCCTCCATCCTCAATCCTCAATCCTCAAGAGTCAATCCTCAGTCCTCAATCTTCAAACCTCAATTCTCAGTCCTCGAACCTCAGTCCCGAATCCTCAACCCTGAATCCTCAATCTTCAGCCCTCAGTCCTCAACAATCAATTGTCAATCCTCAATCCTCAATAGAATATCCTCGATTCACTGTTTTCTATACTCAATCACCATTCTTCAGTCTTCATATCTCAATCCACAAACATCAATTCTCTTCACTCAACCCTCAACACTCAGTCCTCAATCTTCAATCCTCAATCCTCAATCCTCAATCTTCAATCCTCAATACACAATCTTCAATCCTCAATCCTCAATTCTCAGTCCACAATACACAATCCTCAATCGTCAATCCTCAATCCCCAATCCTCAATCTTCAACCCTCAATCCTCAATCCTCAATCCTCAATCCTCAATCTTCAATCCTCAATACTCAATCTTCAATCCTCAATCCTCAATCCTCAATCCTCAATCCTCAATCCTCAATCCTCAATCCTCAGTCCTCAATACTCAACGCACAACCCTCAACCGTCAATCCTCAATACTCAACCATCAATACTCAATTCTGAATACTCAATAGAATATCCTGAATTCTCATGTTTCAGTACTCAATCCACAATATTCAATTATCAAATCTCACTCCTCAAACATCAATTCTCAACACTCAATCCTCAACATTCAGTCCTCACTCTTCAATCTTCCATCATCAATCCTCTATCCTCAAGCGTCAATCCTCAATCCTCAATCCTCAACCCTCAATCCTCAGTCCTCAAACCTCAATTCCGATTCCTCAATCCTGAATCCTCAATCTTCAACCCTCAGTCCGCAACAATCAATTGTCAATCCTCTATCCTCAATAGAATATGTTCAATTCACAGTTTTCTGTACTCAATCCCCAACCTTCAATCTTCAAATCTCAATCCACAAACATCAATTCTCATCACTCAAACCTCAACACACAGTCCTCAACCTTCAACCCTTAATCCTCAACCCTCAATCGTCAATCTTCAATCCCCAATCCTCTATCGTAAATCCTCAACACTCAATCCTCAGTCCTCAATCCTCAATCTTCAATCCTCAATCTTCAATCCTCAATACTCAATCTTCAATCCTCAATCCTCAATCCTCAATCCTCAATCCTCAATCCTCAATCCTCAATCCTCAGTCCGCAATACTCAACGCACAACCCTCAACCGTCAATCCTCAATACTCAACCATCAATACTCAATTCCGAATACTCAATAGAATATCCTGAATTCTCATGTTTCAGTACTCAATCCACAATATTCAATTATCAAATCTCACTCCTCAAACATCAATTCTCAACACTCAATCCTCAACATTCAGTCCTCACTCTTCAATCTTCCATCATCAATCCTCTATCCTCAAGCGTCAATCCTCAATCCTCAATCCTCAACCCTCAATCCTCAGTCCTCAAACCTCAATTCCGATTCCTCAATCCTGAATCCTCTATCTTCAACCCTCAGTCCGCAACAATCAATTGTCAATCCTCTATCCTCAATAGAATATGTTCAATTCACAGTTTTCTGTACTCAATCCCCAACCTTGAATCTTCAAATCTCAATCCACAAACATCAATTCTCATCACTCAAACCTCAACACACAGTCCTCAACCTTCAACCGTTAATCCTCAACCCTCAATCGTCAATCTTCAATCCCCAATCCTCTATCGTAAATCCTCAACACTCAATCCTCAGTCCTCAATCCTCAATCCTCAATCTTCAATCCTCAATACTCAATCTTCAATCTTCAATCCTCAATCCTCAGTCCTCAATCCTCAATCCGCAATCCTGAATCCTGAATCCTCAATCTTCAGCCCTCAGTCCTCAACAATCAGTTGTCAATCCTCAATCCTCAACCTTCAATCCTCAATCCTCAATTCAGAATCCTCAATACTGAGTCCTCAATCGTCAATCCTCATTCCCCAATCCTCAATCTTCAATCCTCAATCCTCAATCCTCAATCCCCAATCCTCAATCCTCATTCCTCAATCCTCAATCCTCAACCCTCAGTCCTCATCCTTAATTCTCAATTCTCAATCCTCAATCCTCAATTCTCAATCTTCAATCCTCAATAATCAATCTCCAATCCTAGATCCTCAATCCCCAATCCTCAGTCCTTAATCCTCATTCTTCAATCCTCAAACCCCAGTCCACAATCCTCAATCCTCAATCCTCAATCCTCAATCCTCAATCCTCAATTCTCAATCCTCAATCCTCAATCCTCAATCCTCAATCCTCAGTCCGCAATACTCAACGCACAACCCTCAACCGTCAATCTTCAATACTCAACCATCAATACTCAATTCTGAATACTCAATAGAATATCCTGAATTCTCATGTTTCAGTACTCAATCCACAATATTCAATTATCAAATCTCACTCCTCAAACATCAATTCTCGACACTCAATCCTCAACATTCAGTCCTCACTCTTCAATCTTCCATCATCCATCCTCTATCCTCAAGCGTCAATCCTCAATCCTCAATCCTCAACCCTCAATCCTCATTCCTCAAACCTCAATTCCGATTCCTCAATCCTGAATCCTCTATCTTCAACCCTCAGTCCGCAACCATCAATTGTCAATCCTCTATCCTCAATAGAATATGTTCAACTCACAGTTTTCTGTACTCAATCCCCAACCTTCAATCTTCAAATCTCAATCCACAAACATCAATTCTCATCACTCAAACCTCAACACACAGTCCTCAACCTTCAACCGTTAATCCTCAACCCTCAATCGTCAATCTTCAATCCCCAATCCTCTATCGTAAAACCTCAACACTCAATCCTCAGTCCTCAATCCTCAATCCTCAATCTTCAATCCTCAATACTCAATCTTCAATCTTCAATCCTCAATCCTCAATCCTCAATCCTCAATCCGCAATCCTGAATCCTGAATCCTCAATCTTCAGCCCTCAGTCCTCAACAATCAGTTGTCAATCCTCAATCCTCAACCTTCAATCCTCAATCCTCAATTCAGAATCCTCAATACTGAGTCCTCAATCGTCAATCCTCATTCCCCAATCCTCAATCTTCAATCCTCAATCCTCAATCCTCAATCCCCAATCCTCAATCCTCATTCCTCAAACCTCAATCCTCAACCCTCAGTCCTCATCCTTAATTCTCAATTCTCAATCCTCAATCCTCAATTCTCAATCTTCAATCCTCAATAATCAATCTCCAATCCTAGATCCTCAATCCCCAATCCTCAGTCCTTAATCCTCATTCTTCAATCCTCAAACCCCAGTCCACAATCCTCAATCCTCAATCCTCAATCCTCAATCCTCAATATTCAACACACAACCCTCAAGCATTAATACTCAATATTCAATCATCAATCCTCAATTCTCAATACTCAATAGAATATCCTGAATTCTAATGGTTGAATACTCAATCCACAATATTCAATAATCAAATCTCAATCCTCAAACATCAATTCTCAACACTCAATCCTCAACTCTCAGTCCTCTCTCTTCAATCCTCCATCCTCAATCCTCAATCCTCAAGAGTCAATCCTCAGTCCTCAATCTTCAAACCTCAATTCTCAGTCCTCGAACCTCAGTCCCGAATCCTCAACCCTGAATCCTCAATCTTCAGCCCTCAGTCCTCATCAATCAATTGTCAATCCTCAATCCTCAATAGAATATCCTCGATTCACTGTTTTCTATACTCAGTCACCATTCTTCAGTCTTCAAATCTCAATCCACAAACATCAATTCTCTTCACTCAACCCTCAACACTCAGTCCTCAATCTTCAATCCTCAATCCTCAATCCTCAATCTTCAATCCTCAATACACAATCTTCAATCCTCAATCCTCAATTCTCAGTCCACAATACACAATCCTCAATCGTCAATCCTCAATCCCCAATCCTCAATCTTCAACCCTCAATCCTCAATCCTCAATCCTCAATCCTCAATCTTCAATTCTCAATACTCAATCTTCAATCCTCAATCCTCAATCCTCAATCCTCAATCCTCAATCCTCAATCCTCAATCCTCAGTCCTCAATACTCAACGCACAACCCTCAACCGTCAATCCTCAATACTCAACCATCAATACTCAATTCTGAATACTCAATGGAATATCCTGAATTCTCATGTTTCAGTACTCAATCCACAATATTCAATTATCAAATCTCACTCCTCAAACATCAATTCTCAACACTCAATCCTCAACATTCAGTCCTCACTCTTCAATCTTCCATCATCAATCCTCTATCCTCAAGCGTCAATCCTCAATCCTCAATCCTCAACCTTCAATCCTCAGTCCTCAAACCTCAATTCCGATTCCTCAATCCTGAATCCTCAATCTTCAACCCTCAGTTCGCAACAATCAATTGTCAATCCTCAATCCTCAATAGAATATGTTCAATTCACAGTTTTCTGTACTCAATCCCCAACCTTCAATCTTCAAATCTCAATCCACAAACATCAATTCTCTTCACTCAACCCTCAACACTCAGTCCTCAATCTTCAATCCTCAATCCTCAATCCTCAATCCTCAATCTTCAATCCTCAATACTCAATCTTCAATCCTCAATCCTCAATCCTCAATCCTCAATCCTCAATACTCAAACCTCAATCCTCAGTCATGAATACTCCATCTTCAATACTCAATCCACAATCCTCAATCCTCAATCCTCAATCCTCAATCCTCAGTCCTCATTCCTCAAACCTCAATCCTCAACCCTCAGTCCTCATACTCAATTCTCAATTCTCATTCTTCAATCCTCAATACCCAATCCTCAATCTTCAATACACAATCCTCAATCCTCAATTCTCAATCTTCAATCCTCAATCCTCAATCCTCAATCCTCAATCCTCAATCGTCAATCCACAATCATCAATCCTCAATCCTCGATCTTCAATCCTCAATACTCAATCTTCAATCCTCAATCCTCAATGCTCAATCCTCAATTCTCAATCCTCAATCGTCAGGCTTCAGTACTCAATACTCAATCTTCAATCCTCAATCCTCAATCCTCATTCCTCAATCCACAATCCTAAATCCTCAATCCTCAATACTCAACCATCAATCCTCAATTCTCAATACTCAATAGAATATCCTGAATTCTCAGGGTTCAATACTCAAACCTCAATCCTCAACCGTCAGCCCTCATTCTCCATCCTCAATCCTCAATCCTCAATCCTCAATCTTCAATCCCCAATACTCAATCTTCAATCCTCAGTCCTCAACCCTCAATCCTCAATCCTCAACCCTCAGTCATGAGTACTCAATCTTCAATACTCAATCCTCAATCCTCAATACTCTATCCTCAATCCTCAATCCTAAATCCTCAATCCTCAAACCTCAATCCTCAACCCTCAGTCCTCATCCTCAATTCTCAATTCTCAATTCTCAATCCTCAATCCTCAATCCTCAATCCTCAATCCTCAATCCTCAACCTTCAACCCTCAATACCCAATCCTCAATCGTCAATCCTCAATCCCCAATCCACAATCTTCAATCCTCAATCCTCAATCCTCAACCTTCAATCCTCAATACTCAATATTCAATCCTCAATCCTCAATCCTCAATCCTCAATCTTCAATCCTCAATCCTCAACCCTCAATCCTCAATCCTCGTTCTTCAATCCTCAATACCCAATCCTCAATCTTCAACCCTCAATCCTCAATCCTCAATCCTCAATCCTCAATCCTCAAACCTCAATCCTCAACCCTCAGTCCTCATCCTCAATTCTCAATTCTCAATCCTCAATCCTCAATCCTCAATCCTCAATCCTCAATCCCCAATCCTCAATCCTCAATCCTCATTCATCAATCCACAATACCCATTCCTCAATCTTCAATCGTCAATCCTCAATCCTCAATTCTCAAACCTCAATCCTCAGTCCTCAGTCCTCAAACCTCAATCCTCAAACCTCAGCCCTCATCCTCAATCCTCAATCCTCAATCCTCAATCCTCAATCTTCAATCCTCAATACTCAATCTTCAATCCTCAATCCATAGTCCACAAACCTCAATCCTTAATATTCAATCCTCAATACTCAATCTTCAATCCTCAATCCTCAATTCTCAATCCACAATCCTCAATCCTCAGACCTCAAACATCAATATTCAACACACGGACCTGGTCCTCAATCCACAACCCTCAATCCTCAATCCTCAATCTTCAATCATCAATACTCAATCTTCAATCCTCAATCCTCAACCCTCAATCCTGAATCCTCAATCCTCAATCTTTAATCCTCAATCCTCAATCCTCAATCCTCAATCCTAAACTTTCAACCCTCAATACTCAATCTTCAATACTCAATCCTCAATCCTCAATCCTCAATACACAATCCTCAATCTTCAGTCCTCAATACTCAATCTTCAATCCTCAATCCTCTATCCTCAATCCTCAATCCTCATTCTTCAATCCTCAACACTCAATCCTCAATCTTCAATGCTCAATCTTCAATCCTCAATTCTCAATCCACAATCCTCAATCCTCAGACCTCAAACATCAATACTCAACCCTCAGTCCTCGTCCTCAATCCACAACACTCACTCCTCGATCCTCAATCTTCAATCATCAATATTCAATTTTCAATCCTCAATCCTCAATCCTCAATACTCAATCCTCAATACTCAATCCTCAATCCTCAATGTTGAATCCTCAATACCCAATCCTCAATCTTCTGTCCTCAATCCTCAATCCTCAACCCTCAATCGTCAATCCACAATCATAAATCCTCAATCCTCGATCTTCAATCCTCAATACTCAATCTTCAATCCTCAATCCTCAATGCTCAATCCTCAATTCTCAATCCTCAATCGTCAGGCTTCAGTACTCAATACTCAATCTTCAATCCTCAATCCTCAATCCTCATTCCTCAATCCACAATCCTAAATCCTCAATCCTCAATACTCAACCATCAATCCTCAATTCTCAATACTCAATAGAATATCCTGAATTCTCAGGGTTCAATACTCAAACCTCAATCCTCAACCGTCAGCCCTCATTCTCCATCCTCAATCCTCAATCCTCAATCCTCAATCTTCAATCCCCAATACTCAATCTTCAATCCTCAGTCCTCAACCCTCAATCCTCAATCCTCAACCCTCAGTCATGAGTACTCAATCTTCAATACTCAATCCTCAATCCTCAATACTCTATCCTCAATCCTCAATCCTAAATCCTCAATGCTCAAACCTCAATCCTCAACCCTCAGTCCTCATCCTCAATTCTCAATTCTCAATCCTCAATCCTCAATCCCCAATCCTCAACCTTCAATCCTCAATCCTCAATCCTCAATCCTCAACCTTCAATCCTCAATACTCAATCTTCAATCTTCAATCCTCAATCCTCAATCCTCAATCCTCAATCCTCAATCCTCAATCCTCAATCTTCAATCCTTAATACTCAACCTTGAACCCTCAATCCTCAATCCTCAATCTTCAATCCTCAATACTCAATCCTCAATCCTCAATCCTCAATCCTCAATGTTCAATCCGCAATACCCAATCCTCAATCGTCAATCCTCAATCCCCAATCCTCAATCTTCAATCCTCAATCCTCAATCCTCAATCTTCAGTCCGCAATACTCAACGCACAACCCTCAACCGTCAATCCTCAATACTCAACCATCAATACTCAATTCCGAATACTCAATAGAATATCCTGAATTCTCATGTTTCAGTACTCAATCCACAATATTCAATTATCAAATCTCACTCCTCAAACATCAATTCTCAACACTCAATCCTCAACATTCAGTCCTCACTCTTCAATCTTCCATCATCAATCCTCTATCCTCAAGCGTCAATCCTCAATCCTCAATCCTCAACCCTCAATCCTCAGTCCTCAAACCTCAATTCCGATTCCTCAATCCTGAATCCTCAATCTTCAACCCTCAGTCCGCAACAATCAATCGTCAATCCTCTATCCTCAATAGAATATGTTCAATTCACAGTTTTCTGTACTCAATCCCCAACCTTCAATCTTCAAATCTCAATCCACAAACATCAATTCTCATCACTCAAACCTCAACACACAGTCCTCAACCTTCAACCGTTAATCCTCAACCCTCAATCGTCAATCTTCAATCCCCAATCCTCTATCGTAAATCCTCAACACTCAATCCTCAGTCCTCAATCCTCAATCCTCAATCTTCAATCCTCAATACTCAATCTTCAATCTTCAATCCTCAATCCTCAGTCCTCAATCCTCAATCCGCAATCCTGAATCCTGAATCCTCAATCTTCAGCCCTCAGTCCTCAACAATCAGTTGTCAATCCTCAATCCTCAACCTTCAATCCTCAATCCTCAATTCAGAATCCTCAATACTGAGTCCTCAATCGTCAATCCTCATTCCCCAATCCTCAATCTTCAATCCTCAATCCTCAATCCTCAATCCCCAATCCTCAATCCTCATTCCTCAATCCTCAATCCTCAACCCTCAGTCCTCATCCTTAATTCTCAATTCTCAATCCTCAATCCTCAATTCTCAATCTTCAATCCTCAATAATCAATCTCCAATCCTAGATCCTCAATCCCCAATCCTCAGTCCTTAATCCTCATTCTTCAATCCTCAAACCCCAGTCCACAATCCTCAATCCTCAATCCTCAATCCTCAATCCTCAATCCTCAATCCTCAGTCCTCAATACTCAACGCACAACCCTCAACCGTCAATCTTCAATACTCAACCATCAATACTCAATTCTGAATACTCAATAGAATATCCTGAATTCTCATGTTTCAGTACTCAATCCACAATATTCAATTATCAAATCTCACTCCTCAAACATCAATTCTCGACACTCAATCCTCAACATTCAGTCCTCACTCTTCAATCTTCCATCATCCATCCTCTATCCTCAAGCGTCAATCCTCAATCCTCAATCCTCAACCCTCAATCCTCAGTCCTCAAACCTCAATTCCGATTCCTCAATCCTGAATCCTCAATCTTCAACCCTCAGTCCGCAACAATCAATTGTCAATCCTCTATCCTCAATAGAATATGTTCAATTCACAGTTTTCTGTACTCAATCCCCAACCTTCAATCTTCAAATCTCAATCCACAAACATCAATTCTCATCACTCAAACCTCAACACACAGTCCTCAACCTTCAACCCTTAATCCTCAACCCTCAATCGTCAATCTTCAATCCCCAATCCTCTATCGTAAATCCTCAACACTCAATCCCCAGTCCTCAATCCTCAATCCTCAATCCTCAATCTTCAATCCTCAATACTCAATCTTCAATCCTCAATCGTCAATCCTCAATCCTCAATCCTGAATCCTCAATCCTCAATCCTCAGTCCTCAATACTCAACGCACAACCCTCAACCGTCAATCCTCAATACTCAACCATCAATACTCAATTCTGAATACTCAATAGAATATACTGAATTCTCATGTTTCAGTACTCAATCCACAATATTCAATTATCAAATCTCACTCCTCAAACATCAATTCTCAACACTCAATCCTCAACATTCAGTCCTCACTCTTCAATCTTCCATCATCAATCCTCTATCCTCAAGCGTCAATCCTCAATCCTCAATCCTCAACCCTCAATCCTCATTCCTCAAACCTCAATTCCGATTCCTCAATCCTGAATCCTCTATCTTCAACCCTCAGTCCGCAACCATCAATTGTCAATCCTCTATCCTCAATAGAATATGCTCAACTCACAGTTTTCTGTACTCAATCCCCAACCTTCAATCTTCAAATCTCAATCCACAAACATCAATTCTCATCACTCAAACCTCAACACACAGTCCTCAACCTTCAACCGTTAATCCTCAACCCTCAATCGTCAATCTTCAATCCCCAATCCTCTATCGTAAAACCTCAACACTCAATCCTCAGTCCTCAATCCTCAATCCTCAATCTTCAATCCTCAATACTCAATCTTCAATCTTCAATCCTCAATCCTCAATCCTCAATCCTCAATCCGCAATCCTGAATCCTGAATCCTCAATCTTCAGCCCTCAGTCCTCAACAATCAGTTGTCAATCCTCAATCCTCAACCTTCAATCCTCAATCCTCAATTCAGAATCCTCAATACTGAGTCCTCAATCGTCAATCCTCATTCCCCAATCCTCAATCTTCAATCCTCAATCCTCAATCCTCAATCCCCAATCCTCAATCCTCATTCCTCAAACCTCAATCCTCAACCCTCAGTCCTCATCCTTAATTCTCAATTCTCAATCCTCAATCCTCAATTCTCAATCTTCAATCCTCAATAATCAATCTCCAATCCTAGATCCTCAATCCCCAATCCTCAGTCCTTAATCCTCATTCTTCAATCCTCAAACCCCAGTCCACAATCCTCAATCCTCAATCCTCAATCCTCAATCCTCAATATTCAACACACAACCCTCAAGCATTAATACTCAATACTCAATCATCAATCCTCAATTCTCAATACTCAATAGAATATCCTGAATTCTAATGGTTGAATACTCAATCCACAATATTCAATAATCAAATCTCAATCCTCAAACATCAATTCTCAACACTCAATCCTCAACTCTCAGTCCTCTCTCTTCAATCCTCCATCCTCAATCCTCAATCCTCAAGAGTCAATCCTCAGTCCTCAATCTTCAAACCTCAATTCTCAGTCCTCGAACCTCAGTCCCGAATCCTCAACCCTGAATCCTCAATCTTCAGCCCTCAGTCCTCAACAATCAATTGTCAATCCTCAATCCTCAATAGAATATCCTCGATTCACTGTTTTCTATACTCAGTCAAAATTCTTCAGTCTTCAAATCTCAATCCACAAACATCAATTCTCTTCACTCAACCCTCAACACTCAGTCCTCAATCTTCAATCCTCAATCCTCAATCCTCAATCTTCAATCCTCAATACACAATCTTCAATCCTCAATCCTCAATTCTCAGTCCACAATACACAATCCTCAATCGTCAATCCTCAATCCCCAATCCTCAATCTTCAACCCTCAATCCTCAATCCTCAATCCTCAATCCTCAATCTTCAATCCTCAATACTCAATCTTCAATCCTCAATCCTCAATCCTCAATCCTCAATCCTCAATCCTCAATCCTCAATCCTCAGTCCTCAATACTCAACGCACAACCCTCAACCGTCAATCCTCAATACTCAACCATCAATACTCAATTCTGAATACTCAATGGAATATCCTGAATTCTCATGTTTCAGTACTCAATCCACAATATTCAATTATCAAATCTCACTCCTCAAACATCAATTCTCAACACTCAATCCTCAACATTCAGTCCTCACTCTTCAACCTTCCATCATCAATCCTCTATCCTCAAGCGTCAATCCTCAATCCTCAATCCTCAACCTTCAATCCTCAGTCCTCAAACCTCAATTCCGATTCCTCAATCCTGAATCCTCAATCTTCAACCCTCAGTTCGCAACAATCAATTGTCAATCCTCAATCCTCAATAGAATATGTTCAATTCACAGTTTTCTGTACTCAATCCCCAACCTTCAATCTTCAAATCTCAATCCACAAACATCAATTCTCATCACTCAAACCTCAACACACAGTCCTCAACCTTCAACCCTTAATCCTCAACCCTCAATCGTCAATCTTCAATCCCCAATCCTCTATCGTAAATCCTCAACACTCAATCCTCAGTCCTCAATCCTCAATCCTCAATCCTCAATCTTCAATCCTCAATACTCAATCTTCAATCCTCAATCCTCAATCCTCAATCCTCAATCCTCAATCCTCAATCCTCAATCCTCAGTCCTCAATACTCAACGCACAACCCTCAACCGTCAATCCTCAATACTCAACCATCAATACTCATTTCTGAATACTCAATAGAATATCCTGAATTCTCATGTTTCAGTACTCAATCCACAATATTCATTTATCAAATCTCACTCCTCAAACATCAATTCTCAACACTCAATCCTCAACATTCAGTCCTCACTCTTCAATCTTCCATCATCAATCCTCTATCCTCAAGCGTCAATCCTCAATCCTCAATCCTCAACCCTCAATCCTCAGTCCTCAAACCTCAATTCCGATTCCTCAATCCTGAATCCTCAATCTTCAACCCTCAGTCCGCAACAATCAATTGTCAATCCTCTATCCTCAATAGAATATGTTCAATTCACAGTTTTCTCTACTCAATCCCCAACCTTCAATCTTCAAATCTCAATCCACAAACATCAATTCTCATCACTCAAACCTCAACACACAGTCCTCAACCTTCAACCCTTAATCCTCAACCCTCAATCGACAATCTTCAATCCCCAATCCTCTATCGTAAATCCTGAACACTCAATCCTCAGTCCTCAATCCTCAATCCTCAATCTTCAATCCTCAATACTCAATCTTCAATCTTCAATCCTCAATCCTCAATCCTCAATACTCAATAGAATATCCTGAATTCTCATGGTTGAATACTCAATCCACAATATTCAATAATCAAATCTCAATCCTCAAACATCAATTCTCAACACTCAATCCTCAACACTCAGTCCTCTCTCTTCAATCCTCCATCCTCAATCCTCAATCCTCAAGAGTCAATCCTCAACCCTCAATCTTCAAACCTCAATTCTCAATCTTCAATCCTCAATCCTCAATCCTCAATCCTCAATCCTCAATTCTCAATCCTCAATCCTCAATCCTCAATCCTCAATCCTCAGTCCGCAATACTCAACGCACAACCCTCAACCGTCAATCTTCAATACTCAACCATCAATACTCAATTCTGAATACTCAATAGAATATCCTGAATTCTCATGTTTCAGTACTCAATCCACAATATTCAATTATCAAATCTCACTCCTCAAACATCAATTCTCGACACTCAATCCTCAACATTCAGTCCTCACTCTTCAATCTTCCATCATCCATCCTCTATCCTCAAGCGTCAATCCTCAATCCTCAATCCTCAACCCTCAATCCTCATTCCTCAAACCTCAATTCCGATTCCTCAATCCTGAATCCTCTATCTTCAACCCTCAGTCCGCAACCATCAATTGTCAATCCTCTATCCTCAATAGAATATGTTCAACTCACAGTTTTCTGTACTCAATCCCCAACCTTCAATCTTCAAATCTCAATCCACAAACATCAATTCTCATCACTCAAACCTCAACACACAGTCCTCAACCTTCAACCGTTAATCCTCAACCCTCAATCGTCAATCTTCAATCCCCAATCCTCTATCGTAAAACCTCAACACTCAATCCTCAGTCCTCAATCCTCAATCCTCAATCTTCAATCCTCAATACTCAATCTTCAATCTTCAATCCTCAATCCTCAATCCTCAATCCTCAATCCGCAATCCTGAATCCTGAATCCTCAATCTTCAGCCCTCAGTCCTCAACAATCAGTTGTCAATCCTCAATCCTCAACCTTCAATCCTCAATCCTCAATTCAGAATCCTCAATACTGAGTCCTCAATCGTCAATCCTCATTCCCCAATCCTCAATCTTCAATCCTCAATCCTCAATCCTCAATCCCCAATCCTCAATCCTCATTCCTCAAACCTCAATCCTCAACCCTCAGTCCTCATCCTTAATTCTCAATTCTCAATCCTCAATCCTCAATTCTCAATCTTCAATCCTCAATAATCAATCTCCAATCCTAGATCCTCAATCCCCAATCCTCAGTCCTTAATCCTCATTCTTCAATCCTCAAACCCCAGTCCACAATCCTCAATCCTCAATCCTCAATATTCAACACACAACCCTCAAGCATTAATACTCAATACTCAATCATCAATCCTCAATTCTCAATACTCAATAGAATATCCTGAATTCTAATGGTTGAATACTCAATCCACAATATTCAATAATCAAATCTCAATCCTCAAACATCAATTCTCAACACTCAATCCTCAACTCTCAGTCCTCTCTCTTCAATCCTCCATCCTCAATCCTCAATCCTCAAGAGTCAATCCTCAGTCCTCAATCTTCAAACCTCAATTCTCAGTCCTCGAACCTCAGTCCCGAATCCTCAACCCTGAATCCTCAATCTTCAGCCCTCAGTCCTCAACAATCAATTGTCAATCCTCAATCCTCAATAGAATATCCTCGATTCACTGTTTTCTATACTCAGTCACCATTCTTCAGTCTTCAAATCTCAATCCACAAACATCAATTCTCTTCACTCAACCCTCAACACTCAGTCCTCAATCTTCAATCCTCAATCCTCAATCCTCAATCTTCAATCCTCAATACACAATCTTCAATCCTCAATCCTCAATTCTCAGTCCACAATACACAATCCTCAATCGTCAATCCTCAATCCCCAATCCTCAATCTTCAACCCTCAATCCTCAATCCTCAATCCTCAATCCTCAATCTTCAATCCTCAATACTCAATCTTCAATCCTCAATCCTCAATCCTCAATCCTCAATCCTCAATCCTCAATCCTCAATCCTCAGTCCTCAATACTCAACGCACAACCCTCAACCGTCAATCCTCAATACTCAACCATCAATACTCAATTCTGAATACTCAATGGAATATCCTGAATTCTCATGTTTCAGTACTCAATCCACAATATTCAATTATCAAATCTCACTCCTCAAACATCAATTCTCAACACTCAATCCTCAACATTCAGTCCTCACTCTTCAATCTTCCATCATCAATCCTCTATCCTCAAGCGTCAATCCTCAATCCTCAATCCTCAACCTTCAATCCTCAGTCCTCAAACCTCAATTCCGATTCCTCAATCCTGAATCCTCAATCTTCAACCCTCAGTTCGCAACAATCAATTCTCAATCCTCAATCCTCAATAGAATATGTTCAATTCACAGTTTTCTGTACTCAATCCCCAACCTTCAATCTTCAAATCTCAATCCACAAACATCAATTCTCTTCACTCAACCCTCAACACTCAGTCCTCAATCTTCAATCCTCAATCCTCAATCCTCAATCCTCAATCTTCAATCCTCAATACTCAATCTTCAATCCTCAATCCTCAATCCTCAATCCTCAATCCTCAATACTCAAACCTCAATCCTCAGTCATGAATACTCCATCTTCAATACTCAATCCACAATCCTCAATCCTCAATCCTCAATCCTCAATCCTCAGTCCTCATTCCTCAAACCTCAATCCTCAACCCTCAGTCCTCATACTCAATTCTCAATTCTCATTCTTCAATCCTCAATACCCAATCCTCAATCTTCAATACACAATCCTCAATCCTCAATTCTCAATCTTCAATCCTCAATCCTCAATCCTCAATCCTCAATCCTCAATCGTCAATCCACAATCATCAATCCTCAATCCTCGATCTTCAATCCTCAATACTCAATCTTCAATCCTCAATCCTCAATGCTCAATCCTCAATTCTCAATCCTCAATCGTCAGGCTTCAGTACTCAATACTCAATCTTCAATCCTCAATCCTCAATCCTCATTCCTCAATCCACAATCCTAAATCCTCAATCCTCAATACTCAACCATCAATCCTCAATTCTCAATACTCAATAGAATATCCTGAATTCTCAGGGTTCAATACTCAAACCTCAATCCTCAACCGTCAGCCCTCATTCTCCATCCTCAATCCTCAATCCTCAATCCTCAATCTTCAATCCCCAATACTCAATCTTCAATCCTCATTCCTCAACCCTCAATCCTCAATCCTCAACCCTCAGTCATGAGTACTCAATCTTCAATACTCAATCCTCAATCCTCAATACTCTATCCTCAATCCTCAATCCTAAATCCTCAATCCTCAAACCTCAATCCTCAACCCTCAGTCCTCATCCTCAATTCTCAATTCTCAATTCTCAATCCTCAATCCTCAATCCTCAATCCTCAATCCTCAATCCTCAACCTTCAACCCTCAATACCCAATCCTCAATCGTCAATCCTCAATCCCCAATCCACAATCTTCAATCCTCAATCCTCAATCCTCAACCTTCAATCCTCAATACTCAATATTCAATCCTCAATCCTCAATCCTCAATCCTCAATCTTCAATCCTCAATCCTCAACCCTCAATCCTCAATCCTCGTTCTTCAATCCTCAATACCCAATCCTCAATCTTCAACCCTCAATCCTCAATCCTCAATCCTCAATCCTCAATCCTCAAACCTCAATCCTCAACCCTCAGTCCTCATCCTCAATTCTCAATTCTCAATCCTCAATCCTCAATCCTCAATCCTCAATCCTCAATCCCCAATCCTCAATCCTCAATCCTCATTCATCAATCCACAATACCCATTCCTCAATCTTCAATCGTCAATCCTCAATCCTCAATTCTCAAACCTCAATCCTCAGTCCTCAGTCCTCAAACCTCAATCCTCAAACCTCAGCCCTCATCCTCAATCCTCAATCCTCAATCCTCAATCCTCAATCTTCAATCCTCAATACTCAATCTTCAATCCTCAATCCTTAGTCCACAAACCTCAATCCTTAATATTCAATCCTCAATACTCAATCTTCAATCCTCAATCCTCAATTCTCAATCCACAATCCTCAATCCTCAGACCTCAAACATCAATATTCAACACACGGACCTGGTCCTCAATCCACAACCCTCAATCCTCAATCCTCAATCTTCAATCATCAATACTCAATCTTCAATCCTCAATCCTCAACCCTCAATCCTGAATCCTCAATCCTCAATATTTAATCCTCAATCCTCAATCCTCAATCCTCAATCCTAAACTTTCAACCCTCAATACTCAATCTTCAATACTCAATCCTCAATCCTCAATCCTCAATACACAATCCTCAATCTTCAGTCCTCAATACTCAATCTTCAATCCTCAATCCTCTATCCTCAATCCTCAATCCTCATTCTTCAATCCTCAACACTCAATCCTCAATCTTCAATGCTCAATCTTCAATCCTCAATTCTCAATCCACAATCCTCAATCCTCAGACCTCAAACATCAATACTCAACCCTCAGTCCTCGTCCTCAATCCACAACACTCACTCCTCGATCCTCAATCTTCAATCATCAATATTCAATTTTCAATCTTCAATCCTCAATCCTCAATACTCAATCCTCAATACTCAATCCTCAATCCTCAATGTTGAATCCTCAATACCCAATCCTCAATCTTCTGTCCTCAATCCTCAATCCTCAACCCTCAATCGTCAATCCACAATCATCAATCCTCAATCCTCGATCTTCAATCCTCAATACTCAATCTTCAATCCTCAATCCTCAATGCTCAATCCTCAATTCTCAATCCTCAATCGTCAGGCTTCAGTACTCAATACTCAATCTTCAATCCTCAATCCTCAATCCTCATTCCTCAATCCACAATCCTAAATCCTCAATCCTCAATACTCAACCATCAATCCTCAATTCTCAATACTCAATAGAATATCCTGAATTCTCAGGGTTCAATACTCAAACCTCAATCCTCAACCGTCAGCCCTCATTCTCCATCCTCAATCCTCAATCCTCAATCCTCAATCTTCAATCCCCAATACTCAATCTTCAATCCTCAGTCCTCAACCCTCAATCCTCAATCCTCAACCCTCAGTCATGAGTACTCAATCTTCAATACTCAATCCTCAATCCTCAATACTCTATCCTCAATCCTCAATCCTAAATCCTCAATGCTCAAACCTCAATCCTCAACCCTCAGTCCTCATCCTCAATTCTCAATTCTCAATCCTCAATCCTCAATCCCCAATCCTCAACCTTCAATCCTCAATCCTCAATCCTCAATCCTCAACCTTCAATCCTCAATACTCAATCTTCAATCTTCAATCCTCAATCCTCAATCCTCAATCCTCAATCCTCAATCCTCAATCCTCAATCTTCAATCCTTAATACTCAACCTTGAACCCTCAATCCTCAATCCTCAATCTTCAATCCTCAATACTCAATCCTCAATCCTCAATCCTCAATCCTCAATGTTCAATCCGCAATACCCAATCCTCAATCGTCAATCCTCAATCCCCAATCCTCAATCTTCAATCCTCAATCCTCAATCCTCAATCTTCAATCCTCAATTCTCAGTTCTCAATTCTCAATTCTCAATCCTCAATCCTCAATCTTCAATCCTCATTAATCAATCTCCAATCCTAGATGCTGAATCCCCAATCCTCAATCCTTAATCCTCAACGTTCAATCCTCAATCACCAGTCCTCAATCTTCAATCCTCAATGTTCAATCCTCAATCCTCAATCGTCAGTCCTCAATCCTCAATCCTCAATCCTCACACCTCAATCCTCAACCGTCAGTCCTCGTCCTCAATCCTCAACACTCAATCCTCAATCCTCAACCTTCAATCCTCAATACTCAATATTCAATCCTCAATCCTCAATCCTCAATCCTCAATCTTCAATCCTCAATCCTCAACCCTCAATCCTCAATCCTCGTTCTTCAATCCTCAATACCCAATCCTCAATCTTCAACCCTCAATCCTCAATCCTCAATCCTCAATTCTCAATCCTCAATCCTCATTCCTCAATCCTCAATCCCCAATCCTCATTCTTCAAACCTCAATCCTCAACCCTCAGTACTCATCCTCAATTCTCAATTCTCAATCCCCAATCCTCAATGCTCAATCTTCAAGCATCAATGCTCAATCTTCAATCCTCAATACTCAATCCTCAATCCTCAATCCTCCATCCTCAATATTCAACACACAACCCTCAACCATCAATCCTCAATACTCAATCATCAATCCTCAATTCTCAATACTCAATAGAATATCCTGAATTCTCATGGTACAATACTCAATCCACAATATCCAATAATCAAATCTCAATCCACAAACATCAATTCTCATCACACAACCCTGAACGCTCAGTCCTCAATGTTCAATCCTCATTCCTCAATTCTCAATTTTCAATCCTCAATACTGAGTCTTCAATCCTCAATCCTCAATCCTCAATCTTCAATCCTCAGTCCCCAATCCTCAATCTTCAATCCTCTATCCTCAATCCTCAATCCTCAATCCTCATTCCACAGTCCTTAGGCCTCAAACCTCAACCCTCAACTCTCAGAACTCATCCTCAATCCTCAATCCTCAATCGTCAATCCTCAATCCTCAATCTTCAATCCTCAATACTCAACCTTCAATCCTCAATCCTCAATCCTCAATACTCAACCACCAATACTCAATTCTCAATACACAATAGAATATCCTGAATTTTCAGGATTCAATACTCAAACGTCAACCCTCAAACCTCAGCCCTCATCCTCAATCCTCAATCCTCAATCCTCAATCCTCAATCCTCAATATTCAATCCTCAATACTCAATCTTCTATCCTCAATCCTCAATCCTAAATCCTCAATCCTCAATCCTCAGATATCAATCCTCAATCTTCAATACTCAATCGTCAATCCTCAGTCCTCAATCCTCAATCCCCAATCCTCGTTCCTCAAACCTCAATCCTCAACCCTCAGTCCTCATGCTCAATTCTCAATTCTCAATACTCAATCCTCAATCCTCAATCTTCAATCCTCAATAATCAATCTCCAATCCTAGTTCCTCAATTCCCAATCCTCAATCCTTAAACATCAATCTTGAATCCTCAATCCCCAGGCCTCAAACTTCAATCTTCAATGCTCAATCCTCAATCCTCAGTCGTCAGTCCTCAATCCTCAATCCTCAATCCTCAAACCTCAATCCTCAACCGTCAGTCCTCGTCCTCAATCCTCAACCCTCAATCCTCAATCCTCAGTCTTCAATCCTCAATACTCAATCTTCAATCCACAATCCTCAATCCTCAATCCTCAATCTTCAATCCTCAATCCTCAATCCTCAATCCTCAATACTCATTCTTCAATCCTCAACGCCCAATCCTCAATATTCAATCCTCAATCCTCAATCCTCAATTCTCAATCCTCAATCCTCAGTCCTCAGTCCTCAAACCTCAATCCTCAACCCTCAGGCCTCATCCTCAATCCTCAATCCTCAACCCTCAATCCTCAATCTTCAATCCTCAATACTCAGTCTTCAATACCGAATCCTCAATTCTCAATCCTCAATCCTGAATCCTCAAGCGTCAATCCTCCATCCCCAATCCTCAATCTTCAATCGTCAATCCTCAATCCTCAATCGTCAATCCTCAATCCTCAATGTTCAATCCTCAAGACCCAATCCTCAATCTTCAATCCTCAATCCTCAATCCCCAATCCTCACTCCACCATCCTCATTCATCAATCCTCAATACCCAATCCTCAATCTTCAATCCTCAATACTCAATCTTCAATCTTCAATCCTCAATACTCAATCTTCAATCCTCAATACTCAATCCTCAATCCTCAATCCTCCATCCTCAATATTCAACACACAACCCTCAACCATCAATCCTCAATACTCAATCATCAATCCTCAATTCTCAATACTCAATAGAATATCCTGAATTCTCATGGTACAATACTCAATACACAATATCCAATAATCAAATCTCAATCCACAAACATCAATTCTCATCACACAACCCTGAACGCTCAGTCCTCAATGTTCAATCCTCATTCCTCAATTCTCAATTTTCAATCCTCAATACTGAGTCTTCAATCCTCAATCCTCAATCCTCAATCCTCAATCCTCAGTCCCCAATCCTCAATCTTCAATCCTCAATCCTCAGTCCACAATCCACAATTTTGAATCCTCAATCCTGCATCCTCAATCTTCAGCCCTCAGTCCTCAAAAATCAGTTGTCGATCCTTAATCCCCAATAGAATATCCTCAATTCACTGTTTCCAATACGCAATACTCAATCTGCAATCTTCAGAGCTCTATTCACAAACATCAATCCTCATCACTCAACCCTGAACGCTCAGCCCTCAATGTTCAACCCTCAATCCTCAATTCTAAATGTTCAATCCTCAATACTGATTCTTCAATCCACAATCCTCAATCCTCAATCCTTAATCCTCAATCCACAATTCTCAATCCTCAGTAATCAATCCTCAATCTTCAATACTCAATCGTCAACCCTCAGTCCTCAACCCTCAGTCCTCATCCTCAATTCTCAATCCTCAATCCTCAATCCTCAATCTTCAATCCTCAATAATCAATCTCCAATCCTAGATCCTCGATCCACAATCCTCAATCCTTAATCCTCAATCCTCAATCCTCAATCTTCAATCCTCAATAATCAATCTCCAATCCTAGATCCTCAATCCCCAATCCTCAATCCTTAATCCTCAATCTTCAATCCTCAATCCCCAGTCCTCAAACTTCAATCCTCGATGCTCAATCATCAATCCTCAGTCCTCAGTCCTCAATCATCAATCCTCAATCCTCAAACCTCAATCCTCAACCGTCAGTCCTCGTCCTCAATCCTCAACACTCAATCCTCAATCCTCAATCTTCAATCCCCAATACTCAATCTTCAATTCTCAATCCTCAATCCTCAATATACAATCTTCAATCCTCAATCCTCAATCCTCAATCCCCAATCCTCAATCTTCAATCCTCAATCCTCAATCCTCAATCCTCAATCCTCAATCTTCAATCCTCATTATTCAAACTTCAATCCTCAATCTTCAATCCTCAACCCTCAACACTCAGTCCTCAATGTTCAATTCTCAATTCTCAATCTTCAATCCACAATACTGAATCCTCAATCCTCAATCCTCAAGCCCCAATCCTCAATCCTCAATCCTCAATCCTCAATCCTCAAATTTAAATCCTCAATACTCAATCTTCAATCCTCAATCCTCAATCCTCAATCCTCAATCCTCAATCCTCAATCTTTAATCCTGAATCCTCATTACTCAATCCTCAATCCTAAATCTTCAACCCTCAATACTCAATCTTCAATCCTCAATCCTCAATCCTCAATCCTCAATCCTCAATCTTCAATCCTCAAAACACAATTTTCAATCCTCAATCCTCAATCCTCAATCCTCATTCTTCAATCCTCAACACCCAATTGTCAATCTTCAAGCGTCAATCCTCAATCCTCAATTCTCGATCCTCAATCCTCAATCCTCAGACCTCAAACATCAATACTCAACCCTCAGTCCTCGTCCTCAATCCACAACCCTCAATCCTCGATCCTCAATCTTCAATCATCAATACCCAATCCTCAATCTTCAATACTCAATCCTCAATCCTCAATTCTCAATCCTCAATCCTCAATCCTCAATCTTCAATCGTCATTAAACAATCTACAATCCTATATCCTGAATCCCCAATCCTCAATCCTTAATCCTGAATCTACAATCCTCAATGCCCGGTCCTCAATCCTCAATCCTCAGAGTTCAATCCTCAATCCTCAATCCTCAGTCCTCAATCCTCAAACCTCAATCCTCAAACCTCAATCCTCAACCGTCGGTCCTCGTACTCAATCCTCAACCCTCAATCCTCAATCCTCAATCTTCAATCCTCAATACTCGATATTCAATCCTCAACCCTCAATCCTCAATCCTCAATCTTCAATCCTCAATCCTCAACGCTCAATCCTCAATCCTCATTCTTCAAGCCTCAATACCCAATCCTCAACCTTCAATCCTCAATCCTCAATCCTCAATTCTCAATCTTCAATCCTCAGTCATCAATCCTCAATCTTCAATACTCAATAGTCAATCCTCAGTCCTCAATCCTCAATCCTCAATCCTCGTTCCTCAAACCTCAATCCTCAACCCTCAGTCCTCATACTCAATTCTCAATTCTCAATCCTCAATCCTCAATCCTCAATCTTCAATCATTAATAATCAATCTCCAATCCTAGATCCTCAATTCCCAATCCTCAATCTTCAATCCTCAACCATCAATCCTCAATTCTCAATCCTCAACCCTCAATCCTCAATCCTCAGACCTCAAACATCAATATTCAACACTCGGACCTGGCCCTCAATCCACAACACTCAATCCTCAATCCTCAATCTTCAATCATCAATACTCAATCTTCAATCCTCAATACTCAACCCTCAATCCTCAATCCTCAATCCTCAATCTTTAATCCTCAATACTCAATTCTCAATCCTCAATCCTGAACCTTCAACCCTCAATACTCAATCTTCAATCCTCAATCCTCAATCCTCATTCTTCAATCCTCAATACCCAATCCTCAATCTTCAATCCTCAATCCTCAATCCTCAATTCTCAATCCTCAATCCTCAATCCTCAATCCCCAATCCTCATCCTTCAAACCTCAATCCTCAACCCTCAGTCCTCATCCTCAATTCTCAATTCTCAATCCTCAATCCTCAATCCTCAATATTCAAAACTCAATATTCAATCTCCAAACCTAGATCCCCAATTCCCAATCCACAATCTTCAATTCTCAATCTTCAATCCTCAATCCTCAATCCTCAATCCTCAATCCTCAATCCCCAATCCTCATCCTTCAAACCTCAATCCTCAACCCTCAGTCCTCATCCTCAATTCTCAATTCTCAATCCTCAATCCTCAATCCTCAATATTCAAAACTCAATCATCAACGTTCAATCCGCAATACCCAATCCTCAATCTTCAATCCTGAATCCTCAATTCTCAATCTTCAATCCTCAATACTGAATCTTCAATCCTCAGTCCTCAAACCTCAATCCGGCATCCTCAATCCTGAATCCTCAATCTTCAATCCTCAATCCTCAATCCTCAGTAATCAATCCTCAGTCTTGAATACTCAATTGTCAATCCTCAGTCCTCAATCCTCAATCCTCAAACCTCGTTCCTCATACCTCAATCCTCAACCCTCAGTCCTCATCCTCAACTCTCAATTCTCAATTCTCAATCCTCAATCCTCAATCCTCAATCTTCAATCCTCATTAATCAATCTCCAATCCTAGATCCTGAATCCCCAATCCCCAATCCTCAATCCTCAATCCTCAATCCTCAACCGTCAGTCCTCGTCCTCAATCCTCAACCCTCAATCCTCAATCCTCAATCTTCAATCCTCAATACTCAATATTCAATCCTCAATCCTCAATCCTCAATCCTCAATGTTCAATCCTCAATCCTCAATCCTCAACCCTCAAACCCTCAATCCTCATTCTTCAATCCTCAATACCCAATCCTCAATCTTCAATACTCAATCCTCAACCCTCAATTCTCAATCGTCAATCCTCAGCCATCAGTCCTCAAACCTCAATCCTCAACCCCCAGCCCTCATCCTGAATCCTCAATCCTCAACCCTCAATCCTCAATCCTCAATCATCAACGTTCAATCCGCAATACCCAATCCTCAATCTTCAATCCTCAATCCTCAATTCTCAATCTTCAATCCTCAATACTGAATCTTCAATCCTCAGTCCTCAAACCTCAATCCGGCATCCTCAATCCTGAATCCCCAATCTTCAATCCTCAATCCTCAATCCTCAGTAATCAATCCTCAGTCTTGAATACCCAATTGTCAATCCTCAGTCCTCAATCCTCAATCCTCAATCCTCGTTCCTCATACCTCAATCCTCAACCCTCAGTCCTCATCCTCAACTCTCAATTCTCAATTCTCAATCCTCAATCCTCAATCCTCAATCTTCAATCCTCATTAATCAATCTCCAATCCTAGATCCTGAATCCCCAATCCTCAATCCTCAATCCTCAATCCTCAATCCTCAACCGTCAGTCCTCGTCCTCAATCCTCAACCCTCAATCCTCAATCCTCAATCTTCAATCCTCAATACTCAATATTCAATCCTCAATCCTCAATCCTCAATCCTCAATCCTCAATCCTCATTCTTCAATCCTCAATACCCAATCCTCAATCTTCAATCCTCAATCCTCAATCCTCAATTCTCAACCCTCAACCCTCAGTCCTCAGTCCTCAAACCTCAATCCTCAAACCTCAGACCTCACCCTCAATCCTCAATCCTCTATCCTCAATCCTCAATCTTCAATCCTCAATATTCAATCTTCAATCCTCAATCCTCGATCCGCAAACCTCAATTCTGAATCCTCAATCCTGCATCCTCAATCTTCAGCCCTCAGTCCTCAACAATCAGTTGTCAATACTCAATTCCCAATAGAACATCCCTAATTCACAGTTTTCAATACTCAATACTCAATCTGCAATCCTCAATCCCCAATCCTCAATTCTAAACCCTCAACCCTCAGTCCTCAGTCCTCAAACCTCAATCCTCAAACCTCAGCCCTCAATCCTCAATCCTCAATCCTCAATCCTCGTTCCTCAAACCTCAATCCTCAACCCTCAGTCCTCATCCTCAATTCTCAATTCTCAATCCTCAATCCTCAATCCTCAATCCTCAATCCTCAATCCTCAACCCTCAATCCTCACTCCTCAAACCTCAATCCTGAACCCTCAGTCCTCATTCTCAATTCTCATTTCTCTATCCTTAGTCCTCAATCCTCAACCCTCAATCCTCAATAATCAATCTCCAATCCTAGATCCTCAATCCCCAATCTTCAATCCTTAATCCTCAATCTTCAATCCTCATTCCCCAGTCCTCAATCTTCAACCCTCAATGCTCATTCCTCAATCCTCAATCATCAATCCTCAGTCCTCAATCCTCAATACTCAATCCTCAATCCTCAGACCTCGAACATCAATACTCAACCCTCAGTCCTCGTCCTCAATCCACAACACTCAATCCTCGATCCTCAATCTTCAATCATCAATATTCAATTTTCAATCCTCTATCCTCAATCCTCAATACACAATCCTCAATCCTGAATGTTCAGTCCTCAGTACCCAATCCTCAATCTTCTATCCTCAACCCTCAATCCTCAATCCTCAATCCTCAATCCTCAATCCTCAGTCCTCAAACCTCAATCCTTATTCCTCAATCCTGAATTCTCGATCTTCAGCACTCAATCCTCAACAATCAGTTGTCAATCCTCAATCCTCAGTAGAATATCCTCAATTCACAGGTTTCAATACTCAATACTCAACCTGCAATCTTCAAATCACTATCCACAAACATCAATTCTGATCACTCAACCCTCAACACTCAGTCCCCAATCCTCAATCTTCAATCCTCAATCCTCAATCCTCAATCCCCAATCCTCATCCTTCAAACCTCAATCCTCAACCCTCAGTCCTCATCCTCAATTCTCAATTCTCAATCCTCAATCCTCAATCCTCAATATTCAAAACTCAATATTCAATCTCCAAACCTAGATCCCCAATTCCCAATCCTCAATCTTCAATTCTCAATCTTCAATCCTCAATCCTCAATCCTCAATCCTCAATCCTCAATCTTCAATCCTCAATACTCAATCTTCAATCCTCGGTCCTCAATCCTCAATCGTCAATCTCCAATCCTGAATACTCAATCTTCAATCCTCAGTCCTCAATCCTTAATACTCAACCCTCAATCCTCAATATTCAACACACAACCCTCAACCATCAATTGTCAATACTCAACCATCAATCCTCAATTCTCAATACTCAATGGAATATATTGAATTCTCATGTTTCAATACTCAATCCACAATATTCGATAATCAAATCTCAATCCTCAAACATCAATTCTCAACACTCAATCCTCAACACTCAGTCCTCTCTCTTCAATCCTGCATCCTCAATCCTCTATCCTCAAGCGTCAATCCCCAATCCCCAATCCTCAATCTTCAGTCCTCAATCCTGAATCCTCAACCCTCAATCGTCAATCCTCAATCCCCAATCCTCAATCTTCAATCCTCAATCCTCAATCCTCGATCCTCAATCCTCAATCCTCAATCCTCAATCCTCAATCTTCAATCCTCAAAACTCAAACTTCAATCCTCAATCCTCAATACCGAATCCCCAGGCCTCAATCTTCAATCCTCAATCCTCAATCCTCAATCCTCATTCTTCAATCCTCAATCCTCAATCCTCAATCTGCAATCCTCAATACTCAATCCTCAATCCTCAATCGTCAATCCTCAAACCCCAAACCTCCATCATCAATACTCAATCCTCAATCCTGAACCATCAATCCTCTATCCTCAATTCTCACTCTTCAATCCTCAATAATCAATCTCCAATCCTAGATCCTCAATCCCCAGTCCTCAATCCTTAATCCTCAACCTTCAATCCTCAATCCCCAGTCCTCAATGCTCAATCCTCAATACTCAATCTTCAATCCTCAGTCCTGAATCCTTAATACTCATCCCTCAATCCTCAATATTCAACACACAACCCTCAACCATCAATTCTCAATCCTCAATCCTCAATCCTCATCCCTCAATCCTCAGACCTCAAACCTCAATTCCGAATCCTCAATCCTGAATGCTCGATCTTCATTCCAAAGTCCGCAACAATCAGTTGCCAATCCTCAATGCTCACTAGAATATCATCAATTCACAGTTTTCGATACTCAAACCCCCATCTTCAATCTTCAAATCTCAATCCACAAACATCAACTCTCGTCACTCTACCCTCAACACTCAGTAATCAATCTCCAATCCTCAATCCTCAATCCTGAAACTTCAATACTCAATACTCAATCTTCAATCCTCAATCCTCAATTCTCAATTACCGATCCTCAATCCTCAATCCTCAATCGTCAATCCTCAATCCCCAATCCTCAATCTTCAGTCCTCAATCCTCAATCGTCAACCCTCAATCGTCAATCATCAATCCCCAATCCTCAACCTTCAATCCTCAATCCTCAATCCTCAATCCTCAATCCTCAATCCTCAATCCTCAATCCTCAATCTTCAATCCTCAAAACTCAAACTTCAATCCTCAATCCTCAATCCCCAATCCCCAGGCCTCAATCTTCAATCCTCAATTCTCAATCCTTGATCCTCAATCCTCAGTCCTCAATCTTCAATCCTCAATCTCCTATCCTCAATCCTCAAGCGTCAATCCACAATCCTCAATCCTCAACCCCCAATCCTCAGTCCTCAAACCTCAATCCTGAAACCTCAACCCCGAATTCGCAATTTTCAGCCCTCAGTCCTCAGAAATCAATTGTCAATCATGTATCCTCAGTAGAATATCCTCAATTCACAGTTTACAATACTCAATCCTCAATCTTCAATCTTCAAATATCGATCCACAAACATCAATTCTCATCACT
This sequence comes from Calliopsis andreniformis, assembly GCF_051401765.1. Lineage (NCBI taxonomy): Eukaryota > Metazoa > Arthropoda > Insecta > Hymenoptera > Andrenidae > Calliopsis > Calliopsis andreniformis. The sequence continues at coordinate 1,718,905 of NW_027480509.1, read as the reverse complement.
CAACACTCAACACTCAGTCCTCAATCTTCAATCCTCAACCTTCAATCCTCAATCTTCAATCCTCAATCTTCAATCCTCAATGCTCAATACTCAGTCCTCAATCCTCAGTCCTCAATCCTCAATCCTCAGTTCTCAATCCTCAAACTTCAATCCTAAATACTCAATCTTCAATCCTCAATCCTCAATAGTCAATCCTCAATCGTCAATCCTCAATACTCAATCTTCAATCCACAATCCTCAATCCTCAATCGTCATTCCTCAATCCTTAATTCTCAATCCTCAATCCTCGGACCTCAGTCCTCAACTTTCAATCCTCAATACTCTACCTCCAATCCTCAATCCTCAACAATCAATCCTTAATCCTCAATCCTGAATTTCAATCCTCCATCCTCAATACCCAAACCTCAATCTTCAATTCTCAATCCTCGATCCTCAGTCCTCAATTCTCAACCCTCAGTCCCCGTCCTCAATCCTCATCCCTCAGTCCTCAATCTTCAATCCTCAATCCTCAATCCTCAATCATCAATACTCAATCTTCGATCCTCAATCCTCAATCCTTGACCCTCAATCCTCAGTCGTCAATCCTCAATCCTCAATTTTCAATCATCAATACCCAATCTTCAATCCTCAATCCTCAATCCTCAATCCTCGATCCTCAGTCTTCAATCCTCAATCCTCAATTCTCAATCCCCAGTCCTCAATCTTCGATCCTCAATGCTCAATAATCAGTCCTCAATCCTCAGTCCTCAATCCTCAATCCTCAATCCTCAGCCATGAATACTCAATCTTCAATACTCAATCCTCAATCCTCAATCCTCAATCCTCAATCCTCAACCCTCAGTCCTCATCCTCATTTCTCAATCCTCAATTCTCGCTCTTCAATCCTCAATAATCAATCTCCAATCCTAGATCCTCAATCCCCAATCCTCAATCCTTAATCCTCAATCTTCAATCCTCAATCCCCAGTCCTCAATTCTCAATCCTCAATACTCAATCTACAATCCTCAGTCCTCAATCCTCAATACTCAACCCTCAATCCTCAATATTCAACACACAACCCTCAACCATCAATTCTCAATACTCAACCATCAATCCTCAATTCTCAATACTCAATGGAATATCCTGAATTCTCATGTTTCAATACTCAATCCACAATACTCAATAATCAAATCTCAATCCTCAAACATCAATTCTCAACACTCAGCCCTCAACACTCACTCCTCAATCATCAATACTCAATCTTCAATCCTCAATCCTCAATCCTTGATCCTCAATCCTCAGTCGTCAATCCTCAATCCTCAATTTTCAATTATCAATACCCAATCTTCAATCCTCAATCCTCAATCCTCAATCCTCGATCCTCAATCTTCAATCCTCAATCCTCAATTCTCAATCCCCAGTCCTCAACCTTCAATCCTCAATGCTCAATAATCAGTCCTCAATCCTCAGTCCTCAATCCTCAATCCTCAATCCTCAGTCATGAATACTCAATCTTCAATCCTCAATACTCAATCTTCAATCCTCAATCCTCAATCCTCAATACTTAATACTCAATCCTCAATCCTCAATCCTCAGACATGAATACTCCATCTTCAATACTCAATCCACAATCCTCAATCCTCAATCCTCAATCCTCAATCCTCAAAACTCAAACTTCAACACTCAATCGTCAATCATCAATACCCAATCCTCAACCTTCAATCCTCAATCCTCAATCCTCAATCCTCAATCCTCAATCCTCAATCCTCAATCCTCAATCTTCAATCCTCAAAACTCAAACTTCAATCCTCAATCCTCAATCCCCAATCCCCAGGCCTCAATCTTCAATCCTCAATTCTCAATCCTTGATCCTCAATCCTCAGTCCTCAATCTTCAATCCTCAATCTCCTATCCTCAATCCTCAAGCGTCAATCCACAATCCTCAATCCTCAACCCCCAATCCTCAGTCCTCAAACCTCAATCCTGAAACCTCAACCCCGAATTCGCAATTTTCAGCCCTCAGTCCTCAGAAATCAATTGTCAATCATGTATCCTCAGTAGAATATCCTCAATTCACAGTTTACAATACTCAATCCTCAATCTTCAATCTTCAAATATCGATCCACAAACATCAATTCTCATCACTCAACACTCAACACTCAGTCCTCAATCTTCAATCCTCAACCTTCAATCCTCAATCTTCAATCCTCAATCTTCAATCCTCAATGCTCAATACTCAGTCCTCAATCCTCAGTCCTCAATCCTCAATCCTCAGTCCTCAATCCTCAAACTTCAATCCTAAATACTCAATCTTCAATCCTCAATCCTCAATACTCAATCCTCAATCGTCAATCCTCAATACTCAATCTTCAATCCACAATCCTCAATCCTCAATCGTCATTCCTCAATCCTTAATTCTCAATCCTCAATCCTCGGACCTCAGTCCTCAACTTTCAATCCTCAATACTCTACCTCCAATCCTCAATCCTCAACAATCAATCCTTAATCCTCAATCCTGAATTTCAATCCTCCATCCTCAATACCCAAACCTCAATCTTCAATTCTCAATCCTCGATCCTCAGTCCTCAATTCTCAACCCTCAGTCCCCGTCCTCAATCCTCATCCCTCAGTCCTCAATCTTCAATCCTCAATCCTCAATCCTCAATCATCAATACTCAATCTTCAATCCTCAATCCTCAATCCTTGATCCTCAATCCTCAGTCGTCAATCCTCAATCCTCAATTTTCAATCATCAATACCCAATCTTCAATCCTCAATCCTCAATCCTCAATCCTCGATCCTCAGTCTTCAATCCTCAATCCTCAATTCTCAATCCCCAGTCCTCAATCTTCGATCCTCAATGCTCAATAATCAGTCCTCAATCCTCAGTCCTCAATCCTCAATCCTCAATCCTCAGTCATGAATACTCAATCTTCAATACTCAATCCTCAATCCTCAATCCTCAATCCTCAATCCTCAACCCTCAGTCCTCATCCTCAATTCTCAATCCTCAATTCTCGCTCTTCAATCCTCAATAATCAATCTCCAATCCTAGATCCTCAATCCCCAATCCTCCATCCTTAATCCTCAATCTTCAATCCTCAATCCCCAGTCCTCAATTCTCAATACTCAATCTTCAATCCTCAATCCTCAATCCTCAATCCTCAATCCTCAATCCTCAGTCCTCAATACTCAACACACAACCCTCAACCATCAATCCTCAATATTCAACCATCAATACTCAATTCTCAATACTCAATAGAATATCCTGAATTCTCATGTTTCAATACTCAATACACAATATTCAATAATCAAATCTCAATCCTCAAACATCAATTCTCAACACTCAATCCTCAATACTCAGTCCCCTCTCTTCAATCTTCCATCATCAATCCTCTATCCTCAAGCGTCAATCCTCAATGCTCAATCCTCAACCCTCAATCCACAGTCCTCATACCTCAATTCCGAATCCTCAATCCTGAATCCTCAACCTTCATCTCTCAGACCGCAACAATCAATCGTCAATCCTCAATCCTCAATAGAATATCCTCAATTCACAGCTTTCAATACTCAATCCCCAACCTTCAATCTTCAAATCTCAATACACAAACATCAATTCTCATCACTCAACCCTCAACACTCAGTCCTCAACTTTCAATCCTCAATGCTCAACCCTCAATCGTCAATCCTCAATCTCCAACCCTCTATCGTCAATCCTCAATCCTCAATCCTCAATCCTCAATCCTCAATCCTCTATCTTCAATCCACAATACTCAATATTCAATCTTCAATCCTCAATACTCAATCGTCAGTCTTCAATCATCAACACTCAATCTTCAATCCTCAATCCCCAATCGTCAATCCCCAATCCTCATTCTTCAATCCTCAATACACAATCCTCAATCTCCCATCCTCAATCCTCAATCCTCAATTCTCAATCCTCAATCCTCAGTCCTCAGTCATCAAACATCAATCCTCAACCCTCAGCCCTCATCCTCAATCCTCAATCCTCAATCTTCTACCTTCAATCCTCAATACTCAATCTTCAATCCTCAATCCTCAGTCCTCAAACCTCAATTCTGAATCCTCAATCCTGAATCCTCAATCTTCAGTCCTCAGACCTCAGCCATCAATGCTCAATTCTCAATACTCAACAGAATATCCAGAATTCTCAGTTTTCTATACTCAATCCCCAATCTTCAATCTTCAAATCTCAATCCACAAACATCAATCCTCATCACTCAACCCTCAACACTCAGTCCTCAATCTTCAATCCTCAATCCTCAATCCTCAATCGTCATTCCTCAATCCCCAATCCTCTATCATCAATCCTCAATTCTCAATCCTCAATCCTCAGTCCTCAATCCTCAACCTTCAATCCTCGATACTCAATCTTCAATCTTCAACCCTCAATCCTCAGTCCCCAATCCTCAATCCTCAATCCTCAATCTTCAATCCTCAAAACTCAAACTTCAATCCTGAGTCCTCAATCCCCAATCCCCTGTCCTCAATCTTCAATCCTCAATCCTCAATCCTTGATCCTCAATCCTCAGTCCTCAATCTTCAATCCTCAATCTCCTATCCTCAATCCTCAATCGTCAATCCACGATCCTCAATCCTCAACCCTCAATCCTCAGTCCTCAAACCTGAATCCTGAAACCTCAACCCCGAATTCGCAATTTTCAGCCCTCAGTCCTCAGAAATCAATAGTCAATCATGAATCCTCAGTAGAATATCCTCAATTCACAGTTTACAATACTCAATCCTCAATCTTCAATCTTCAAATATCGATCCACAAACATCAATTCTCATCACTTAACACTCAACACTCAGTCCTCAATCTTCAATCCTCAATCCTCAATCCTCAGTATTCAATCCTATATACTCAATCTTCAATCCTCAATCCTCAATACCCAATCCTCAATCGTCAATCCCCAATACTCAATCTTCAATCCACAATCCTCAATCCTCAATCTTCATTCCTCAATCCTTAATCCTCAATCCTCAATCCTCAGTCCTCAGTCCTCAATCTTCAATCCTCAGTACTCAATCACCAATCCTCAATCCTCAACAATCAATCCATATTCCTCAATCCTGAATCTTCAATCCTCCATCCTCAATACCCAAACCTCAATCTTCAATCCTCAATCCTCGATCCTCAGTCCTCAATTCTCAGCCCTCAGTCCCAAATCCTCAACCCTCAGTCCTCGTCCTCAATCCCCAACCCTCAATCCTCAATCCTCAAGTTTCAATCATCAATACTCAATCTTCAATCCTCAATCCTCAATCCTCAATCTTCAATCCTCAATACTCAATCTTCAATCATCAATACTCAATCCTCAATCCTCAATCCTAAATCGTCAATCCTCAGACCCCAATCCTCTATCATCAATACTCAATCCTCAATCCTCAATCCTCAATGCTCAATCCTCAATCTTCAATCCTCAGTACTCAATCTTCTATCTGCTATCCTCAATCCTCAATCCTCAATCCTCAATCCGCTATCCTCAATCCTCAATCCTCAATACTCAATCTTCAATCCTCAATCCTCAATCCTGAAATCCTCAATCCTCAATATTCAACACACAACCCTCAAACTTCAATCCTCAATACTCAACCATCAATCCTCAATTCTCAATACTCAATCGTCAGCCTTCAAACCTCAACACTCAATCTTCAATCCTCAAACCTCAGTCTTCAATTCTCAATCTTCGATCCTCCATACTGAATCTTCAATCTTCAATCCTCAATCCTCAATCCTCAATCCTCAATCCTTAATCCTCAATCTTGAATCCTCAGTCCCCAATCCTCAATCTTCAATACTCAACCCTCAATCCTCATCCTCAATCCTCAATCCTCAATCTTCAATCCTCAATGCTCAATCCTCAATCGTCAATCCTCAATCCCCAATCCTCAATCTTCAATCCTCAATCCCCAATCCTCAATCCTCAATCCTCAATCTTCAATCCTCAATACTCAGCCTTCAATCCTCAATCCTCAATCCTCAATCCTCAATATTCAACACTCAACCCTCAACCATCAATTCCCAATACTCAACCATCAATCCTCAATCTTCAATCCTCAATACTCAATCTTCAATCCTCAATTCTCAATCCTCAATCCTCAATCCTCAATACTCAATCGTCAGTCTTCAATCATCAACACTCAATCTTCAATCCTCAATCCCCAATCGTCAATCCCCAATCCTCATTCTTCAATCCTCAATACACAATCCTCAATCTCCCATCCTCAATCCTCAATCCTCAATTCTCAATCCTCAATCCTCAGTCCTCAGTCATCAAACATCAATCCTCAACCCTCAGCCCTCATCCTCAATCCTCAATCCTCAATCTTCTACCTTCAATCCTCAATACTCAATCTTCAATCCTCAATCCTCAGTCCTCAAACCTCAATTCTGAATCCTCAATCCTGAATCCTCAATCTTCAGTCCTCAGACCTCAGCCATCAATGCTCAATTCTCAATACTCAACAGAATATCCAGTATTCTCAGTTTTCTATACTCAATCCCCAATCTTCAATCTTCAAATCTCAATCCACAAACATCAATCCTCATCACTCAACCCTCAACACTCAGTCCTCAATCTTCAATCCTCAATCCTCAATCCTCAATCGTCATTCCTCAATCCCCAATCCTCTATCATCAATCCTCAATTCTCAATCCTCAATCCTCAGTCCTCAATCCTCAACCTTCAATCCTCGATACTCAATCTTCAATCTTCAACCCTCAATCCTCAATCCCCAATCCTCAATCCGCAATCCTCAATCTTCAATCCTCAATACTCAATCTTCAATCCTCAATCCTCAATCCTGAAATCCTCAATCCTCAATATTCAACACACAACCCTCAAACTTCAATCCTCAATACTCAACCATCAATCCTCGATCCTCAATACTCAATCGTCAGCCTTCAAACCACAACACTCAATCTTCAATCCTCAATCCTCAATCTTCAATTCTCAATCTTCGATCCTCAATACTGAATCTTCAATATTCAATCGTCAACCGTCAATCCTCAATACTCAACCATCAATACTCAATTCTGAATACTCAATAGAATATCCTGGATTCTCATGTTTCAGTACTCAATCCACAATATTCAATTATCAAATCTCACTCCTCAAACATCAATTCTCAACACTCAATCCTCAACATTCAGTCCTCACTCTTCAATCTTCCATCATCAATCCTCTATCCTCAAGCGTCAATCCTCAATCCTCAATCCTCAATCCTCAATCCTCAGTCCTCAAACCTCAATTCCGATTCCTCAATCCTGAATCCTCAATCTTCAACCCTCAGTCCGCAACAATCAATTGTCAATCCTCTATCCTCAATAGAATATGTTCAATTCACAGTTTTCTGTACTCAATCCCCAACCTTCAATCTTCAAATCTCAATCCACAAACATCAATTCTCATCACTCAAACCTCAACACACAGTCCTCAACCTTCAACCGTTAATACTCAACCCTCAATCGTCAATCTTCAATCCCCAATCCTCTATCGTAAATCCTCAACTCTCAATCCTCAGTCCTCAATCCTCAATCTTCAATCTTCAATCCTCAATACTCAATCTTCAATCTTCAATCCTCAATCCTCAATCCTCAATCCTCAATCCGCAATCCTGAATCCTGAATCCTCAATCTTCAGCCCTCAGTCCTCAACAATCAGTTGTCAATCCTCAATCCTCAACCTTCAATCCTCAATCCTCAATTCAGAATCCTCAATACTGAGTCCTCAATCGTCAATCCTCATTCCCCAATCCTCAATCTTCAATCCTCAATCCTCAATCCTCAATCCCCAATCCTCAATCCTCAGTCCTCAAACCTCAATCCTCAACCCTCAGTCCTCATCCTTAATTCTCAATTCTCAATCCTCAATCCTCAATCCTCAATCCTTAATCCTCAATCCTCAATCCTCAATCTTCAGTCCTCACTACTCAATCTTCAATCCTCAATCCTCAATCCTCAATCCTCAAACCTCAGTCCTCAATACTCAACGCACAACCCTCAACCGTCAATCCTCAATACTCAACCATCAATACTCAATTCTGAATACTCAATAGAATATCCTGAATTCTCATGTTCCAGTACTCAATCCACAATATTCAATTATCAAATCTCAATCCTCAAACATCAATTCTCAACACTCAATCCTCAACATTCAGTCCTCACTCTTCAATCTTCCATCATCAATCCTCTATCCTCAAGCGTCAATCCTCAATCCTCAATCCTCAACCCTCAATCCTCAGTCCTCAAACCTCAATTCCGATTCCTCAATCCTGAATCCTCAATCTTCAACCCTCAGTCCGCAACAATCAATCGTCAATCCTCTATCCTCAATAGAATATGTTCAATTCACAGTTTTCTGTACTCAATCCCCAACCTTCAATCTTCAAATCTCAATCCACAAACATCAATTCTCATCACTCAAACCTCAACACACAGTCCTCAACCTTCAACCCTTAATCCTCAACCCTCAATCGTCAATCTTCAATCCCCAATCCTCTATCGTAAATCCTCAACACTCAATCCTCAGTCCTCAATCCTCAATCCTCAATACTCAATCTTCAATCTTCAATACTCAATCCTCAATCCTCAATCCTCAATCCTCAATCCGCAATCCTGAATCCTGAATCCTCAATCTTCAGCCCTCAGTCCTCAACAATCAGTTGTCAATCCTCAATCCTCAACCTTCAATCCTCAATCCTCAATTCAGAATCCTCAATACTGAGTCCTCAATCGTCAATCCTCATTCCCCAATCCTCAATCTTCAATCCTCAATCCTCAATCCTCAATCCCCAATCCTCAATCCTCATTCCTCAAACCTCAATCCTCAACCCTCAGTCCTCATCCTTAATTCTCAATTCTCAATCCTCAAACCTCAATTCTCAATCTTCAAACCTCAATAATCAATCTCCAATCCTAGATCCTCAATCCCCAATCCTCAGTCCTTAATCCTCATTCTTCAATCCTCAAACCCCAGTCCACAATCCTCAATCCTCAATCCTCAATCCTCAATCCTCAATATTCAACACACAACCCTCAAGCATTAATTCTCAATACTCAATCATCAATTCTCAATTCTCAATACTCAATAGAATATCCTGAATTCTAATGGTTGAATACTCAATCCACAATATTCAATAATCAAATCTCAATCCTCAAATATCAATTCTCAACACTCAATCCTCAACACTCAGTCCTCTCTCTTCAATCCTCCATCCTCAATCCTCAATCCTCAAGAGTCAATCCTCAGTCCTCAATCTTCAAACCTCAATTCTCAGTCCTCGAACCTCAGTCCCGAATCCTCAACCCTGAATCCTCAATCTTCAGCCCTCGGTCCTCAACAATCAATTGTCAATCCTCAATCCTCAATAGAATATCCTCGATTCACTGTTTTCAATACTCAATCACCATTCTTCAATCTTCAAATCTCAATCCACAAACATCAATCCTCTTCACTCAACCCTCAACACTCAGTCCTCAATCTTCAATCCTTAATCCTCAATCCTCAATCTTCAATCCTCAATACACAATCTTCAATCTTCAACCCTCAATCCTCAATCCCCAATCCTCAATCCGCAATCCTCAATCTTCAATCCTCAATACTCAATCTTCAATCCTCAATCCTCAATCCTGAAATCCTCAATCCTCAATATTCAACACACAACCCTCAAACTTCAACCATCAATACTCAACCATCAGTCCTCAATTCTCAATAATCAATCGGCAGTCTTCAATCCTCAACACTCAATCTTCAATCCTCAATCTTCAATCCTCAACACTCAATCTTCAATCCTCAATCCCCAATCCTCAATCCTCAATCCTCAATACTCAATCCTCAGTCCTCAATCCTCAATCCGCAATCCTCAATCTTCAATCCTCAATACTCAATCTTCAATCCTCAATCCTCAATCCTGAAATCCTCAATCCTCAATATTCAACACACAACCCTCAAACTTCAATCCTCAATACTCAACCATCAATCCTCGATCCTCAATACTCAATCGTCAGCCTTCAAACCACAACACTCAATCTTCAATCCTCAATCCTCAATCTTCAATTCTCAATCTTCGATCCTCAATACTGAATCTTCAATATTCAATCGTCAATCCTCAATCCTCAATCCTCAATCCTTAATCCTCAATCTTCAATCCTCAGTCCCCAATCCTCAATCTTCAGTCCTCAACCCTCAATCCTCATCCTCAATCCTCAATCCTCAATCTTCAATCCTCAATAATCTATATCCAATCCTAGATTCCCAATCCCCAATCCTCAATCCTTAATCCTCAATCTTCAATCCTCAATCCCTAGTCCTCAATCTTAAATCCTCAATGCTCAATCCTCTGTCCTCAAACCTCAATCCTCAATCCTGAATCCTGAATCCTCAATCTTCAGCCCTCAGTCCTCAACAATCAGTTGTCAATCCTCAATCCTCAACCTTCAATCCTCAATCCTCAATTCACAATCCTCAATACTGAGTCCTCAATCGTCAATCCTCAATCCCAAATCCTCAATCTTCAATCCTCAATCGTCAATCCTCAATCCTCAAGAGTCAATCCTCAATCCTCGATCCCCAAACGTCACTTCTCAGTCCTCAAACCTCAATCGCGAATCCTCAACCCTGAATCCTCAATCTTCAGCCCTCAGTACTCAACAATCAATTGTCAATCCTCAATCCTCAATAGAATATCCTCAATTCACAGTTTTCAATACTCAATCACCATTCTTCAATCTTCAAATCTCAATCCACAAACATCAATTCTCATCACTCAACCCTCAACGCTCAGTCCTCAATCTTCAATCCTCAATCCTCAATCCTCAATCTTCAATCCTCAATACACAATCTTCAATCCTCAATCCTCAATTCTCAGTCATCAATACTCAATCCTCAATCGTCAATCCTCAATCCACAACCCTCTATAATCAATCCTCAATACTCAACCATCAATCCTCAATTCTCAATACTCAATAGAATATCCTGAATTCTCAGTTTTCAATACTCAATCCTAAATCTTCAATCTTCATGTCTCCATCCACAATCATCTATTCTCATCACTCAACCCTCAACACTCAGTCCTCAATCTTCAATCCTCAATCCTCAATCCTCAATCTTCAATCCTCAATACTCAATCTTCAATCCTCAATCCTCAATCCACAATCCTCAATCCTCAATCCTCAGTCATCAATACTCAATCTTCGATACTCAATCCCCAATCCTCAATCCTCAATCCTCAATCCTCAATCCTCATTCCTGAAACCTCAATCCTCAACCCTCAGTCCTCATCCTCCATTCTCAATCCTCAATCCTCAAACCTCAATCTTCAATTCTCAATCCTCAACCCTCAATCCTCAGTCCTCAAACCTCAATTCCGAATCCTCAATCCTGAATCCTCGATCTTCATCCCTCAGTCCGCAACAATCAATTGTCAATCCTCTGTCCTCAAGAGAATATCCTCAATTCACAGTTTTCAATACTCAATCCCCAATCTTCAATCTTCAAATCTCAATCCACAAACATCTATTCTCATCACTCAACCCTCAACACTCAGTCCTCAATCTTCAATCCTCAATCCTCAATCCTCAATCTTCAATCCTCAATACTCAATCTTCAATCCTCAATCCTCGTTCCTCAATACTTAATATTTAATCCTCAATCCTCAGTTATCAATCCTCAATCTTCAATACTCAATCCTCAATCCTCAATTCTCATTCCTCAATCCTCAATCCTCATTCCTCAAACCTCAATCCACAACCCTCAGTCCTCATCCTCAATTCTCAATTCTCAATCCTCAATCCTCAATCCTCAATCTTCAATCCTCAGTAATCAATCTCCTATCCTAGATCCTCAATCCCCAATACTCAATCCTTAATCCTCAACCTTCAATCCTCAATCTTCAATCCTCAATCTTCAATCCTCAATGCTCAATACTCAATCCTCAATCCTCAGTCCTCAATCCTCAATCCTCAGTCCTCAATCCTCAAACTTCAATCCTAAATACTCAATCTTCAATCCTCAATCCTCAATACTCAATCTTCAATCCACAATCCTCAATCCTCAATCGTCATTCCTCAATCCTTAATTCTCAATCCTCAATCCTCGGACCTCAGTCCTCAACTTTCAATCCTCAATACTCTAGCTCCAACCCTCAATCCTCAACAATCAATCCTTAATCCTCAATCCTGAATTTCAATCCTCCATCCTCAATACCCAAACCTCAATCTTCAATTCTCAATCCTCGATCCTCAGTCCTCAATTCTCAACCCTCAGTCCCCGTCCTCAATCCTCATCCCTCAGTCCTCAATCTTCAATCCTCAATCCTCAATCCTCAATCATCAATACTCAATCTTCAATCCTCAATCCTCAATCCTTGATCCTCAATCCTCAGTCGTCAATCCTCAATCCTCAATTTTCAATCATCAATACCCAATCTTCAATCCTCAATCCTCAATCCTCAATCCTCGATCCTCAATCTTCAATCCTCAATCCTCAATTCTCAATCCCCAGTCCTCAATCTTCAATCCTCAATGCTCAATAATCAGTCATCAATCCTCAGTCCTCAATCCTCAATCCTCATTCCTCAATCCTTAATCCTCAATCCTCAGTCATGAATACTCAATCTTCAATACTCAATCCTCAATCCTCAATCCTCAATCCTCAATCCTCAATCCCCATTCCTCAATCTTCAATACTCAATGCTCAATCGTCAATCCTCAAGCCTCAGTCCACAATCCTCAATCCTCAAACCTCAATCCTCAACCGTCAGTCCTCGTCATCAATCCCCAAACCTCAATCCTCAGTCCTCAATCTTCAATCATCAATACTCAATCTTCAATCCTCAATCCTCAATCCTCAATCCTCAATCCTCAATCCTCAATCCTCAATATTCAACACACAACCCTCAACCATCAATTCTCAATACTCAACCATCAATCCTCAATTCTCAATACTCAATACTCAATAGAATATCCTGAATTCTCATGGTTCAACACTCAATCCACAATATTCAATAATCAAACCTCAATCCTCAAACCTCAATACTCAACACTCAATCCTCAACACTCAGTCCACTCTCTTCAATCCTCCATCCTCAATCCTCAATCCTCAAGAGTCAATCCTCCATCCTCAATCCACAAACCTCAATTCTCAGTTCTCAAACGACAATCCCGAATCCGCAACCCTGAATCCTCAATCTTCAGACCTCAGTCCTCATCAATCAATTGTCAATCCTCAATCCTCAATAGAATATCCTCAATTCACAGTTTTCAATACTCAATCACCACCCTTCAATGTTCAAATCTCCATCCACAAACATCAATTCTCATCACTCAACCCTCAACACTCAGTCCTCAATCTTCAATCCTCAATCCTCTATCCTCAATCTTCAATTCTCAATACACAATCTTCAATCCTCAATCCTCAATTCTCAGCCCTCAATACTCAATCCTCAATCGTCAATCCTCAATCCCCAATCCTCAATCTTCAACCCTCAATCCTCAATCCTCAATCCTCAATCCTCAATCTTCAATCCTCAATACTCAATCTTCAATCCTCAATCCTCAATCCTCAATCCTCAATCCTCAATCCTCAATCCTCAATCCTCAGTCCTCAATCCTCAACGCACAACCCTCAACCGTCAATCCTCAATACTCAACCATCAATACTCAATTCTGAATACTCAATAGAATATCCTGGATTCTCATGTTTCAGTACTCAATCCACAATATTCAATTATCAAATCTCACTCCCCAAACATCAATTCTCAACACTCAATCCTCAACATTCAGTCCTCACTCTTCAATCTTCCATCATCAATCCTCTATCCTCAAGCGTCAATCCTCAATCCTCAATCCTCAATCCTCAATCCTCAGTCCTCAAACCTCAATTCCGATTCCTCAATCCTGAATCCTCAATCTTCAACCCTCAGTCCGCAACAATCAATTGTCAATCCTCTATCCTCAATAGAATATGTTCAATTCACAGTTTTCTGTACTCAATCCCCAACCTTCAATCTTCAAATCTCAATCCACAAACATCAATTCTCATCACTCAAACCTCAACACACAGTCCTCAACCTTCAACCGTTAATCCTCAACCCTCAATCGTCAATCTTCAATCCCCAATCCTCTATCGTAAATCCTCAACTCTCAATCCTCAGTCCTCAATCCTCAATCTTCAATCTTCAATCCTCAATACTCAATCTTCAATCTTCAATCCTCAATCCTCAATCCTCAATCCTCAATCCGCAATCCTGAATCCTGAATCCTCAATCTTCAGCCCTCAGTCCTCAACAATCAGTTGTCAATCCTCAATCCTCAACCTTCAATCCTCAATCCTCAATTCAGAATCCTCAATACTGAGTCCTCAATCGTCAATCCTCATTCCCCAATCCTCAATCTTCAATCCTCAATCCTCAATCCTCAATCCCCAATCCTCAATCCTCAGTCCTCAAACCTCAATCCTCAACCCTCAGTCCTCATCCTTAATTCTCAATTCTCAATCCTCAATCCTCAATCCTCAATCCTTAATCCTCAATCCTCAATCCTCAATCTTCAGTCCTCACTACTCAATCTTCAATCCTCAATCCTCAATCCTCAATCCTCAAACCTCAGTCCTCAATACTCAACGCACAACCCTCAACCGTCAATCCTCAATACTCAACCATCAATACTCAATTCTGAATACTCAATAGAATATCCTGAATTCTCATGTTCCAGTACTCAATCCACAATATTCAATTATCAAATCTCAATCCTCAAACATCAATTCTCAACACTCAATCCTCAACATTCAGTCCTCACTCTTCAATCTTCCATCATCAATCCTCTATCCTCAAGCGTCAATCCTCAATCCTCAATCCTCAACCCTCAATCCTCAGTCCTCAAACCTCAATTCCGAGTCCTCAATCCTGAATCCTCAATCTTCAACCCTCAGTCCGCAACAATCAATCGTCAATCCTCTATCCTCAATAGAATATGTTCAATTCACAGTTTTCTGTACTCAATCCCCAACCTTCAATCTTCAAATCTCAATCCACAAACATCAATTCTCATCACTCAAACCTCAACACACAGTCCTCAACCTTCAACCCTTAATCCTCAACCCTCAATCGTCAATCTTCAATCCCCAATCCTCTATCGTAAATCCTCAACACTCAATCCTCAGTCCTCAATCCTCAATCCTCAATACTCAATCTTCAATCTTCAATACTCAATCCTCAATCCTCAATCCTCAATCCTCAATCCGCAATCCTGAATCCTGAATCCTCAATCTTCAGCCCTCAGTCCTCAACAATCAGTTGTCAATCCTCAATCCTCAACCTTCAATCCTCAATCCTCAATTCAGAATCCTCAATACTGAGTCCTCAATCGTCAATCCTCATTCCCCAATCCTCAATCTTCAATCCTCAATCCTCAATCCTCAATCCCCAATCCTCAATCCTCATTCCTCAAACCTCAATCCTCAACCCTCAGTCCTCATCCTTAATTCTCAATTCTCAATCCTCAAACCTCAATTCTCAATCTTCAAACCTCAATAATCAATCTCCAATCCTAGATCCTCAATCCCCAATCCTCAGTCCTTAATCCTCATTCTTCAATCCTCAAACCCCAGTCCACAATCCTCAATCCTCAATCCTCAATCCTCAATCCTCAATATTCAACACACAACCCTCAAGCATTAATTCTCAATACTCAATCATCAATTCTCAATTCTCAATACTCAATAGAATATCCTGAATTCTAATGGTTGAATACTCAATCCACAATATTCAATAATCAAATCTCAATCCTCAAATATCAATTCTCAACACTCGATCCTCAACACTCAGTCCTCTCTCTTCAATCCTCCATCCTCAATCCTCAATCCTCAAGAGTCAATCCTCAGTCCTCAATCTTCAAACCTCAATTCTCAGTCCTCGAACCTCAGTCCCGAATCCTCAACCCTGAATCCTCAATCTTCAGCCCTCGATCCTCAACAATCAATTGTCAATCCTCAATCCTCAATAGAATATCCTCGATTCACTGTTTTCAATACTCAATCACCATTCTTCAATCTTCAAATCTCAATCCACAAACATCAATCCTCTTCACTCAACCCTCAACACTCAGTCCTCAATCTTCAATCCTTAATCCTCAATCCTCAATCTTCAATCCTCAATACACAATCTTCAATCCTCAATCCTCAATTCTCAGTCCACAATACACAATCCTCAATCGTCAATCCTCAATCCCCAATCCTCAATCTTCAACCCTCAATCCTCAATCCTCAATCCTCAATCCTCAATCTTCAATCCTCAATACTCAATCTTCAATCCTCAATCCTCAATCCTCAATCCTCAATCCTCAATCCTCAGTCCTCAATACTCAACGCACAACCCTCAACCGTCAATCCTCAATACTCAACCATCAATACTCAATTCTGAATACTCAATAGAATATCCTGGATTCTCATGTTTCAGTACTCAATCCACAATATTCAATTATCAAATCTCACTCCTCAAACATCAATTCTCAACACTCAATCCTCAACATTCAGTCCTCACTCTTCAATCTTCCATCATCAATCCTCTATCCTCAAGCGTCAATCCTCAATCCTCAATCCTCAACCCTCAATCCTCAGTCCTCAAACCTCAATTCCGATTCCTCAATCCTGAATCCTCAATCTTCAACCCTCAGTCCGCAACAATCAATTGTCAATCCTCTATCCTCAATAGAATATGTTCAATTCACAGTTTTCTGTACTCAATCCCCAACCTTCAATCTTCAAATCTCAATCCACAAACATCAATTCTCATCACTCAAACCTCAACACACAGTCCTCAACCTTCAACCGTTAATCCTCAACCCTCAATCGTCAATCTTCAATCCCCAATCCTCTATCGTAAATCCTCAACACTCAATCCTCAGTCCTCAATCCTCAATCCTCAATCCTCAATCCTCAATCCTCAATATTCAACACACAACCCTCTACCATCAATTCTCAATACTCAACCATCAATCCTCAATTCTCAATACTCAATACTCAATAGAATATCCTGAATTCTCATGGTTCAACACTCAATCCACAATATTCAATAATCAAACCTCAATCCTCAAACCTCAATACTCAACACTCAATCCTCAACACTCAGTCCTCTCTCTTCAATCCTCCATCCTCAATCCTCAATCCTCAAGAGTCAATCCTCCATCCTCAATCCACAAACCTCAATTCTCAGTTCTCAAACGACAATCCCGAATCCTCAACCCTGAATCCTCAGTCTTCAGACCTCAGTCCTCAACAATCAATTGTCAATCCTCAATCCTCAATAGAATATCCTCAATTCACAGTTTTCAATACTCAATCACCACTCTTTAATGTTCAAATCTCCATCCGCAAACATCAATACTCATCACTCAACCCTCAACACTCAGTCCACAATCTTCAATCCTCAATCCTCCATCCTCAATCTTCAATTCTCAATACACAATCTTCAATCCTCAATCCTCAATCCTCAATCCTCAATCCTCAATCCTCAATCCTCAATCTTCAGTCCTCACTACTCAATCTTCAATCCTCAATCCTCAATCCTCAATCCTCAATCCTCAATCCTCAATCCTCAGTCCTCAATACTCAACGCACAACCCTCAACCGTCAATCCTCAATACTCAACCATCAATACTCAATTCTGGATACTCAATAGAATAACCTGAATTCTCATGTTTCAGTACTCAATCCACAATATTCAATTATCAAATCTCAATCCTCAAACATCAATTCTCAACACTCAATCCTCAACATTCAGTCCTCAGTCTTCAATCTTCCATCATCAATCCTCTATCCTCAAGCGTCAATCCTCAATCCTCAATCCTCAACCCTCAATCCTCAGTCCTCAAACCTCAATTCCGATTCCTCAATCCTGAATCCTCAATCTTCAACCCTCAGTCCGCAACAATCAATTGTCAATCCTCTATCCTCAATAGTATATATTCAATTCACAGTTTTCTGTACTCAATCCCCAACTTTCAATCTTCAAATCTCAATCCACAAACATCAATTCTCATCACTCAAACCTCAACACACAGTCCTCAACCTTCAACCGTTAATCCTCAACCCTCA
The DNA here is from genome assembly GCF_051401765.1 of Calliopsis andreniformis. Taxonomy (NCBI): domain Eukaryota; kingdom Metazoa; phylum Arthropoda; class Insecta; order Hymenoptera; family Andrenidae; genus Calliopsis; species Calliopsis andreniformis. The sequence continues at coordinate 1,700,810 of NW_027480509.1, read as the reverse complement.
ATCGTCAATCTTCAATCCCCAATCCTCTATCGTAAATCCTCAACACTCAATCCTCAATCCTCAATCCTCAATCCTCAATCTTCAATCCTCAATACTCAATCTTCAATCTTCAATCCTCAATCCTCAATCCTCAATCCTCAATCCGCAATCCTGAATCCTGAATCCTCAATCTTCAGCCCTCAGTCCTCAACAATCAGTTGTCAATCCTCAATCCTCAACCTTCAATCCTCAATCCTCAATTCAGAATCCTCAATACTGAATCCTCAATCGTCAATCCTCATTCCCCAATCCTCAATCTTCAATCCTCAATCCTCAATCCTCAATCCCCAATCCTCAATCCTCATTCCTCAAACCTCAATCCTCAACCCTCAGTCCTCATCCTTAATTCTCAATTCTCAATCCTCAATCCTCAATTCTCAATCTTCAATCCTCAATAATCAATCTCCAATCCTAGATCCTCAATCCCCAATCCTCAGTCCTTAATCCTCATTCTTCAATCCTCAAACCCCAGTCCACAATCCTCAATCCTCAATCCTCAATCCTCAATCCTCAATCCTCAATATTCAACACACAACCCTCAAGCATTAATTCTCAATACTCAATCATCAATCCTCAATTCTCAATACTCAATAGAATATCCTGAATTCTAATGGTTGAATACTCAATCCACAATATTCAATAATCAAATCTCAATCCTCAAACATCAATTCTCAACACTCAATCCTCAACACTCAGTCCTCTCTCTTCAATCCTCCATCCTCAATCCTCAATCCTCAAGAGTCAATCCTCAGTCCTCAATCTTCAAACCTCAATTCTCAGTCCTCGAACCTCAGTCCCGAATCCTCAACCCTGAATCCTCAATCTTCAGCCCTCGGTCCTCAACAATCAATTGTCAATCCTCAATCCTCAATAGAATATCCTCGATTCACTGTTTTCAATACTCAATCACCATTCTTCAATCTTCAAATCTCAATCCACAAACATCAATCCTCTTCACTCAACCCTCAACACTCAGTCCTCAATCTTCAATCCTTAATCCTCAATCCTCAATCTTCAATCCTCAATACACAATCTTCAATCCTCAATCCTCAATTCTCAGTCCACAATACACAATCCTCAATCGTCAATCCTCAATGCTCAATCTTCAATCCTCAATCCTCAATCCTCAATCCTCAATCCTCAATCCTCAATCCTCAATCCTCAGTCCTCAATACTCAACGCACAACCCTCAACCGTCAATCCTCAATACTCAACCATCAATACTCAATTCTGAATACTCAATAGAATATCCTGGATTCTCATGTTTCAGTACTCAATCCACAATATTCAATTATCAAATCTCACTCCTCAAACATCAATTCTCAACACTCAATCCTCAACATTCAGTCCTCACTCTTCAATCTTCCATCATCAATCCTCTATCCTCAAGCGTCAATCCTCAATCCTCAATCCTCAACCCTCAATCCTCAGTCCTCAAACCTCAATTCCGATTCCTCAATCCTGAATCCTCAATCTTCAACCCTCAGTCCGCAACAATCAATTGTCAATCCTCTATCCTCAATAGAATATGTTCAATTCACAGTTTTCTGTACTCAATCCCCAACCTTCAATCTTCAAATCTCAATCCACAAACATCAATTCTCATCACTCAAACCTCAACACACAGTCCTCAACCTTCAACCGTTAATCCTCAACCCTCAATCGTCAATCTTCAATCCCCAATCCTCTATCGTAAATCCTCAACACTCAATCCTCAGTCCTCAATCCTCAATCTTCAATCCTCAATCTTCAATCCTCAATACTCAATCTTCAATCCTCAATCCTCAATCCTAAATCCTCAATCCTCAATCCTCAATCCTCAATCCTCAGTCCGCAATACTCAACGCACAACCCTCAACCGTCAATCCTCAATACTCAACCATCAATACTCAATTCCGAATACTCAATAGAATATCCTGAATTCTCATGTTTCAGTACTCAATCCACAATATTCAATTATCAAATCTCACTCCTCAAACATCAATTCTCAACACTCAATCCTCAACATTCAGTCCTCACTCTTCAATCTTCCATCATCAATCCTCTATCCTCAAGCGTCAATCCTCAATCCTCAATCCTCAACCCTCAATCCTCAGTCCTCAAACTTCAATTCCGATTCCTCAATCCTGAATCCTCTATCTTCAACCCTCAGTCCGCAACAATCAATTGTCAATCCTCTATCCTCAATAGAATATGTTCAATTCACAGTATTCTGTACTCAATCCCCAACCTTGAATCTTCAAATCTCAATCCACAAACATCAATTCTCATCACTCAAACCTCAACACACAGTCCTCAACCTTCAACCGTTAATCCTCAACCCTCAATCGTCAATCTTCAATCCCCAATCCTCTATCGTAAATCCTCAACACTCAATCCTCAGTCCTCAATCCTCAATCCTCAATCTTCAATCCTCAATACTCAATCTTCAATCTTCAATCCTCAATCCTCAGTCCTCAATCCTCAATCCGCAATCCTGAATCCTGAATCCTCAATCTTCAGCCCTCAGTCCTCAACAATCAGTTGTCAATCCTCAATCCTCAACCTTCCATCCTCAATCCTCAATTCAGAATCCTCAATACTGAGTCCTCAATCGTCAATCCTCATTCCCCAATCCTCAATCTTCAATCCTCAATCCTCAATCCTCAATCCCCAATCCTCAATCCTCATTCCTCAAACCTCAATCCTCAACCCTCAGTCCTCATCCTTAATTCTCAATTCTCAATCCTCAATCCTCAATTCTCAATCTTCAATCCTCAATAATCAATCTCCAATCCTAGATCCTCAATCCCCAATCCTCAGTCCTTAATCCTCATTCTTCAATCCTCAAACCCCAGTCCACAATCCTCAATCCTCAATCCTCAATCCTCAATCCTCAATCCTCAATCCTCAATCCTCAGTCCTCAATACTCAACGCACAACCCTCAACCGTCAATCTTCAATACTCAACCATCAATACTCAATTCTGAATACTCAATAGAATATCCTGAATTCTCATGTTTCAGTACTCAATCCACAATATTCAATTATCAAATCTCACTCCTCAAACATCAATTCTCGACACTCAATCCTCAACATTCAGTCCTCACTCTTCAATCTTCCATCATCCATCCTCTATCCTCAAGCGTCAATCCTCAATCCTCAATCCTCAACCCTCAATCCTCAGTCCTCAAACCTCAATTCCGATTCCTCAATCCTGAATCCTCAATCTTCAACCCTCAGTCCGCAACAATCAATTGTCAATCCTCTATCCTCAATAGAATATGTTCAATTCACAGTTTTCTGTACTCAATCCCCAACCTTCAATCTTCAAATCTCAATCCACAAACATCAATTCTCATCACTCAAACCTCAACACACAGTCCTCAACCTTCAACCCTTAATCCTCAACCCTCAATCGTCAATCTTCAATCCCCAATCCTCTATCGTAAATCCTCAACACTCAATCCTCAGTCCTCAATCCTCAATCCTCAATCCTCAATCTTCAATCCTCAATACTCAATCTTCAATCCTCAATCGTCAATCCTCAATCCTCAATCCTCAATCCTCAATCCTCAATCCTCAGTCCTCAATACTCAACGCACAACCCTCAACCGTCAATCCTCAATACTCAACCATCAGTACTCAATTCTGAATACTCAATGGAATATCCTGAATTCTCATGTTTCAGTACTCAATCCACAATATTCAATTATCAAATCTCACTCCTCAAACATCAATTCTCAACACTCAATCCTCAACATTCAGTCCTCACTCTTCAATCTTCCATCATCAATCCTCTATCCTCAAGCGTCAATCCTCAATCCTCAATCCTCAACCCTCAATCCTTAGTCCTCAAACCTCAATTCCGATTCCTCAATCCTGAATCCTCAATCTTCAACCCTCAGTCCGCAACAATCAATTGTCAATCCTCTATCCTCAATAGAATGTGTTCAATTCACAGTTTTCTGTACTCAATCCCCAACCTTCAATCTTCAAATCTCAATCCACAAACATCAATTCTCATCACTCAAACCTCAACACACAGTCCTCAACCTTCAACCCTTAATCCTCAACCCTCAATCGTCAATCTTCAATCCCCAATCCTCTATCGTAAATCCTCAACACTCAATCCTCAGTCCTCAATCCTCAATCCTCAATCCTCAATCTTCAATCCTCAATACTCAATCTTCTATCCTCAATCCTCAATCCTCAATCCTCAATCCTCAATCCCCAATCCTCAATCCTCAGTCCTCAATACTCAACGCACAACCCTCAACCGTCAATCCTCAATACTCAACCATCAATACTCAATTCTGAATACTCAATAGAATATCCTGAATTCTCATGTTTCAGTACTCAATCCACAATATTCAATTATCAAATCTCACTCCTCAAACATCAATTCTCAACACTCAATCCTCAACATTCAGTCCTCACTCTTCAATCTTCCATCATCAATCCTCTATCCTCAAGCGTCAATCCTCAATCCTCAATCCTCAACCCTCAATCCTCAGTCCTCAAACCTCAATTCCGATTCCTCAATCCTGAATCCTCAATCTTCAACCCTCAGTCCGCAACAATCAATTGTCAATCCTCTATCCTCAATAGAATATGTTCAATTCACAGTTTTCTCTACTCAATCCCCAACCTTCAATCTTCAAATCTCAATCCACAAACATCAATTCTCATCACTCAAACCTCAACACACAGTCCTCAACCTTCAACCCTTAATCCTCAACCCTCAATCGACAATCTTCAATCCCCAATCCTCTATCGTAAATCCTGAACACTCAATCCTCAGTCCTCAATCCTCAATCCTCAATCTTCAATCCTCAATACTCAATCTTCAATCTTCAATCCTCAATCCTCAATCCTCACTCCTCAATCCGCAATCCTGAATCCTGAATCCTCAATCTTCAGCCCTCAGTCCCCAACAATCAGTTGTCAATCCTCAATCCTCAACATTCAATCCTCAATCCTCAATTCGCAATCCTCAATACTGAGTCCTCAATCGTCAATCCTCATTCCCCAATCCTCAATCTTCAATCCTCAATCCTCAATCCTCAATCCCCAATCCTCAATCCTCATTCCTCAAGCCTCAATCCTCAACCCTCAGTCCTCATACTCAATTCTCAATTCTCATTCTTCAATCCTCAATACCCAATCCTCAATCTTCAATACACAATCCTCAATCCTCAATTCTCAATCTTCAATCCTCAATCCTCAATCCTCAATCCTCAATCCTCAATCGTCAATCCACAATCATCAATCCTCAATCCTCGATCTTCAATCCTCAATACTCAATCTTCAATCCTCAATCCTCAATGCTCAATCCTCAATTCTCAATCCTCAATCGTCAGGCTTCAGTACTCAATACTCAATCTTCAATCCTCAATCCTCAATCCTCATTCCTCAATCCACAATCCTAAATCCTCAATCCTCAATACTCAACCATCAATCCTCAATTCTCAATACTCAATAGAATATCCTGAATTCTCAGGGTTCAATACTCAAACCTCAATCCTCAACCGTCAGCCCTCATTCTCCATCCTCAATCCTCAATCCTCAATCCTCAATCTTGAATCCCCAATACTCAATCTTCAATCCTCAGTCCTCAACCCTCAATCCTCAATCCTCAACCCTCAGTCATGAGTACTCAATCTTCAATACTCAATCCTCAATCCTCAATACTCTATCCTCAATCCTCAATCCTAAATCCTCAATCCTCAAACCTCAATCCTCAACCCTCAGTCCTCATCCTCAATTCTCAATTCTCAATTCTCAATTCTCAATCCTCAATCCTCAATCCTCAATCCTCAATCCTCAACCTTCAACCCTCAATACTCAATCTTCAATCTTCAATCCTCAATCTTCAATCCTCAATCCTCAATCCTCAATCCTCAATCCTCAATTCTCAATTCTCAATCCTCAATCCTCAATCCTCAATCTTCAATCCTCATTAATCAATCTCCAATCCTAGATCCTGAATCCCCAATCCTCAATCCTTAATCCTCAACGTTCAATCCTCAATCACCAGTCCTCAATCTTCAATCCTCAATGTTCAATCCTCAATCCTCAATCGTCAGTCCTCAATCCTCAATCCTCAATCCTCACACCTCAATCCTCAACCGTCAGTCCTCGTCCTCAATCCTCAACACTCAATCCTCAATCCTCAACCTTCAATCCTCAATACTCAATATTCAATCCTCAATCCTCAATCCTCAATCCTCAATCTTCAATCCTCAATCCTCAACCCTCAATCCTCAATCCTCGTTCTTCAATCCTCAATACCCAATCCTCAATCTTCAACCCTCAATCCTCAATCCTCAATCCTCTATCCTCAATCCTCAAACCTCAATCCTCAACCCTCAGTCCTCATCCTCAATTCTCAATTCTCAATCCTCAATCCTCAATCCTCAATCCTCAATCCTCAATCCCCAATCCTCAATCCTCAATCCTCATTCATCAATCCACAATACCCATTCCTCAATCTTCAATCGTCAATCCTCAATTCTCAAACCTCAATCCTCAGTCCTCAGTCCTCAAACCTCAATCCTCAAACCTCAGCCCTCATCCTCAATCCTCAATCCTCAATCCTCAATCCTCAATCTTCAATCCTCAATACTCAATGTTCAATCCTCAATCCTTAGTCCACAAACCTCAATCCTTAATATTCAATCCTCAATACTCAATCTTCAATCCTCAATCCTCAATTCTCAATCCTCAATCCTCAATCCTCAGACCTCAAACATCAATATTCAACACACGGACCTGGTCCTCAATCCACAACCCTCAATCCTCAATCCTCAATCTTCAATCATCAATACTCAATCTTCAATCCTCAATCCTCAACCCTCAATCCTGAATCCTCAATCCTCAATCTTTAATCCTCAATCCTCAATCCTCAATCCTCAATCCTAAACTTTCAACCCTCAATACTCAATCTTCAATACTCAATCCTCAATCCTCAATCCTCAATACACAATCCTCAATCTTCAGTCCTCAATACTCAATCTTCAATCCTCAATCCTCTATCCTCAATCCTCAATCCTCATTCTTCAATCCTCAACACTCAATCCTCAATCTTCAATGCTCAATCTTCAATCCTCAATTCTCAATCCACAATCCTCAATCCTCAGACCTCAAACATCAATACTCAACCCTCAGTCCTCGTCCTCAATCCACAACACTCACTCCTCGATCCTCAATCTTCAATCATCAATATTCAATTTTCAATCCTCAATCCTCAATCCTCAATACTCAATCCTCAATCCTCAATGTTGAATCCTCAATACCCAATCCTCAATCTTCTGTCCTCAATCCTCAATCCTCAACCCTCAATCGTCAATCCAGAATCATCAATCCTCAATCCTCGATCTTCAATCCTCAATACTCAATCTTCAATCCTCAATCCTCAATGCTCAATCCTCAATTCTCAATCCTCAATCGTCAGGCTTCAGTACTCAATACTCAATCTTCAATCCTCAATCCTCAATCCTCATTCCTCAATCCACAATCCTAAATCCTCAATCCTCAATACTCAACCATCAATCCTCAATTCTCAATACTCAATAGAATATCCTGAATTCTCAGGTTTCAATACTCAAACCTCAATCCTCAACCGTCAGCCCTCATTCTCCATCCTCAATCCTCAATCCTCAATCCTCAATCTTCAATCCCCAATACTCAATCTTCAATCCTCAGTCCTCAACCCTCAATCCTCAATCCTCAACCCTCAGTCATGAGTACTCAATCTTCAATACTCAATCCTCAATCCTCAATACTCTATCCTCAATCCTCAATCCTAAATCCTCAATCCTCAAACCTCAATCCTCAACCCTCAGTCCTCATCCTCAATTCTCAATTCTCAATCCTCAATCTTCAATCCTCAATACTCAACCTTCAATCCTCAATCCTCAATCCTCAATACTCAACCACCAATACTCAATTCTCAATACACAATAGAATATCCTGAATTTTCAGGATTCAATACTCAAACGTCAACCCTCAAACCTCAGCCCTCATCCTCAATCCTCAATCCTCAATCCTCAATCCTCAATATTCAATCCTCAATACTCAATCTTCAATCCTCAATCCTCAATCCTAAATCCTCAATCCTCAATCCTCAGATATCAATCCTCAATCTTCAATACTCAATCGCCAATCCTCAGTCCTCAATCCTCAATCCCCAATCCTCGTTCCTCAAACCTCAATCCTCAACCCTCAGTCCTCATGCTCAATTCTCAATTCTCAATACTCAATCCTCAATCCTCAATCTTCAATCCTCAATAATCAATCTCCAATCCTAGTTCCTCAATTCCCAATCCTCAATCCTTAAACCTCAATCTTGAATCCTCAATCCCCAGGCCTCAAACTTCAATCTTCAATGCTCAATCCTCAATCCTCAGTCGTCAGTCCTCAATCCTCAATCCTCAATCCTCAAACCTCAATCCTCAACCGTCAGTCCTCGTCCTCAACCCTCAACCCTCAATCCTCAATCCTCAATCTTCAATCCTCAATACTCAATCTTCAATCCACAATCCTCAATCCTCAATCCTCAATCTTCAATCCTCAATCCTCAATCCTCAATCCTCAATACTCATTCTTCAATCCTCAACGCCCAATCCTCAATATTCAATCCTCAATCCTCAATCCTCAATTCTCAATCCTCAATCCTCAGTCCTCAGTCCTCAAACCTCAATCCTCAACCCTCAGGCCTCATCCTCAATCCTCAATCCTCAACCCTCAATCCTCAATCTTCAATCCTCAATACTCAGTCTTCAATACCCAATCCTCAATTCTCAATCCTCAATCCTGAATCCTCAAGCGTCAATCCTCCATCCCCAATCCTCAATCTTCAATCGTCAATCCTCAATCCTCAATCGTCAATCCTCAATCCTCAATGTTCAATCCTCAAGACCCAATCCTCAATCTTCAATCCTCAATCCTCAATCCCCAATCCTCACTCCACCATCCTCATTCATCAATCCTCAATACCCAATCCTCAATCTTCAATCCTCAATACTCAATCTTCAATCTTCAATCCTCAATACTCAATCTTCAATCCTCAATACTCAATCCTCAATCCTCAATCCTCCATCCTCAATATTCAACACACAACCCTCAACCATCAATCCTCAATACTCAATCATCAATCCTCAATTCTCAATACTCAATAGAATATCCTGAATTCTCATGGTACAATACTCAATCCACAATATCCAATAATCAAATCTCAATCCACAAACATCAATTCTCATCACACAACCCTGAACGCTCAGTCCTCAATGTTCAATCCTCATTCCTCAATTCTCAATTTTCAATCCTCAATACTGAGTCTTCAATCCTCAATCCTCAATCCTCAATCCTCAATCCTCAGTCCACAATCCTCAATCTTCAATCCTCAATCCTCAGTCCACAATCCACAATTTTGAATCCTCAATCCTGCATCCTCAATCTTCAGCCCTCAGTCCTCAAAAATCAGTTGTCGATCCTTAATCCCCAATAGAATATCCTCAATTCACTGTTTTCAATACGCAATACTCAATCTGCAATCTTCAGAGCTCTATTCACAAACATCAATCCTCATCACTCAACCCTGAACGCTCAGCCCTCAATGCTCAACCCTCAATCCTCAATTCTAAATCTTCAATCCTCAATACTGATTCTTCAATCCACAATCCTCAATCCTCAATCCTTAATCCTCAATCCACAATTCTCAATCCTCAGTAATCAATCCTCAATCTTCAATACTCAATCGTCAACCCTCAGTCCTCAACCCTCAGTCCTCATCCTCAATTCTCAATCCTCAATCCTCAATCCTCAATCTTCAATCCTCAATAATCAATCTCCAATCCTAGATCCTCGATCCACAATCCTCAATCCTTAATCCTCAATCCTCAATCCTCAATCTTCAATCCTCAATAATCAATCTCCAATCCTAGATCCTCAATCCCCAATCCTCAATCCTTAATCCTCAATCTTCAATCCTCAATCTCCAGTCCTCAAACTTCAATCCTCGATGCTCAATCATCAATCCTCAGTCCTCAGTCCTCAATCATCAATCCTCAATCCTCAAACCTCAATCCTCAACCGTCAGTCCTCGTCCTCAATCCTCAACACTCAATCCTCAATCCTCAATCTTCAATCCCCAATACTCAATCTTCAATTCTCAATCCTCAATCCTCAATATACAATCTTCAATCCTCAATCCTCAATCCTCAATCCCCAATCCTCAATCTTCAATCCTCAATCCTCAATCCTCAATCCTCAATCCTCAGTCTTCAATCCTCAGTACACAAACTTCAATCCTCAATCTTCAATCCTCAACCCTCAACACTCAGTCCTCAATGTTCAATTCTCAATTCTCAATCTTCAATCCACAATACTGAATCCTCAATCCTCAATCCTCAAGCCCCAATCCTCAATCCTCAATCCTCAATCCTCAATCCTCAAATTTAAATCCTCAATACTCAATCTTCAATCCTCAATCCTCAATCCTCAATCCTCAATCCTCAATCCGCAATCCTGAATCCTGAATCCTCAATCTTCAGCACTCAGTCCTCAACAATCAGTTGTCAATCCTCAATCCTCAACCTTCAATCCTCAATCCTCAATTCAGAATCCTCAATACTGAGTCCTCAATCGTCAATCCTCATTCCCCAATCCTCAATCTTCAATCCTCAATCCTCAATCCTCAATCCCCAATCCTCAATCCTCATTCCTCAAACCTCAATCCTCAACCCTCAGTCCTCATCCTTAATTCTCAATTCTCAATCCTCAATCCTCAATTCTCAATCTTCAATCCTCAATAATCAATCTCCAATCCTAGATCCTCAATCCCCAATCCTCAGACCTTAATCCTCATTCTTCAATCCTCAAACCCCAGTCCACAATCCTCAATCCTCAATCCTCAATCCTCAATCCTCAATATTCAACACACAACCCTCATGCATTAATTCTCAATACTCAATCATCAATCCTCAATTCTCAATACTCAATAGAATATCCTGAATTCTAATGGTTGAATACTCAATCCACAATATTCAATAATCAAATCTCAATCCTGAAACATCAATTCTCAACACTCAATCCTCAGCACTCAGTCCTCTCTCTTCAATCCTCCATCCTCAATCCTCAATCCTCAAGAGTCAATCCTCAGTCCTCAATCTTCAAACCTCAATTCTCAGTCCTCGAACCTCAGTCCCGAATCCTCAACCCTGAATCCTCAATCTTCAGCCCTCAGTCCTCAACAATCAATTGTCAATCCTCAATCCTCAATAGAATATCCTCGATTCACTGTTTTCTATACTCAATCACCATTCTTCAGTCTTCATATCTCAATCCACAAACATCAATTCTCTTCACTCAACCCTCAACACTCAGTCCTCAATCTTCAATCCTCAATCCTCAATCCTCAATCTTCAATCCTCAATACACAATCTTCAATCCTCAATCCTCAATTCTCAGTCCACAATACACAATCCTCAATCGTCAATCCTCAATCCCCAATCCTCAATCTTCAACCCTCAATCCTCAATCCTCAATCCTCAATCCTCAATCTTCAATCCTCAATACTCAATCTTCAATCCTCAATCCTCAATCCTCAATCCTCAATCCTCAATCCTCAATCCTCAATCCTCAGTCCTCAATACTCAACGCACAACCCTCAACCGTCAATCCTCAATACTCAACCATCAATACTCAATTCTGAATACTCAATAGAATATCCTGAATTCTCATGTTTCAGTACTCAATCCACAATATTCAATTATCAAATCTCACTCCTCAAACATCAATCCTCAACACTCAATCCTCAACATTCAGTCCTCACTCTTCAATCTTCCATCATCAATCCTCTATCCTCAAGCGTCAATCCTCAATCCTCAATCCTCAACCCTCAATCCTCAGTCCTCAAACCTCAATTCCGATTCCTCAATCCTGAATCCTCAATCTTCAACCCTCAGTCCGCAACAATCAATTGTCAATCCTCTATCCTCAATAGAATATGTTCAATTCACAGTTTTCTGTACTCAATCCCCAACCTTCAATCTTCAAATCTCAATCCACAAACATCAATTCTCATCACTCAAACCTCAACACACAGTCCTCAACCTTCAACCCTTAATCCTCAACCCTCAATCGTCAATCTTCAATCCCCAATCCTCTATCGTAAATCCTCAACACTCAATCCTCAGTCCTCAATCCTCAATCTTCAATCCTCAATCTTCAATCCTCAATACTCAATCTTCAATCCTCAATCCTCAATCCTCAATCCTCAATCCTCAATCCTCAATCCTCAATCCTCAGTCCGCAATACTCAACGCACAACCCTCAACCGTCAATCCTCAATACTCAACCATCAATACTCAATTCCGAATACTCAATAGAATATCCTGAATTCTCATGTTTCAGTACTCAATCCACAATATTCAATTATCAAATCTCACTCCTCAAACATCAATTCTCAACACTCAATCCTCAACATTCAGTCCTCACTCTTCAATCTTCCATCATCAATCCTCTATCCTCAAGCGTCAATCCTCAATCCTCAATCCTCAACCCTCAATCCTCATTCCTCAAACCTCAATTCCGATTCCTCAATCCTGAATCCTCTATCTTCAACCCTCAGTCCGCAACCATCAATTGTCAATCCTCTATCCTCAATAGAATATGTTCAACTCACAGTTTTCTGTACTCAATCCCCAACCTTCAATCTTCAAATCTCAATCCACAAACATCAATTCTCATCACTCAAACCTCAACACACAGTCCTCAGCCTTCAACCGTTAATCCTCAACCCTCAATCGTCAATCTTCAATCCCCAATCCTCTATCGTAAAACCTCAACACTCAATCCTCAGTCCTCAATCCTCAATCCTCAATCTTCAATCCTCAATACTCAATCTTCAATCTTCAATCCTCAATCCTCAATCCTCAATCCTCAATCCGCAATCCTGAATCCTGAATCCTCAATCTTCAGCCCTCAGTCCTCAACAATCAGTTGTCAATCCTCAATCCTCAACCTTCAATCCTCAATCCTCAATTCAGAATCCTCAATACTGAGTCCTCAATCGTCAATCCTCATTCCCCAATCCTCAATCTTCAATCCTCAATCCTCAATCCTCAATCCCCAATCCTCAATCCTCATTCCTCAAACCTCAATCCTCAACCCTCAGTCCTCATCCTTAATTCTCAATTCTCAATCCTCAATCCTCAATTCTCAATCTTCAATCCTCAATAATCAATCTCCAATCCTAGATCCTCAATCCCCAATCCTCAGTCCTTAATCCTCATTCTTCAATCCTCAAACCCCAGTCCACAATCCTCAATCCTCAATCCTCAATCCTCAATCCTCAATATTCAACACACAACCCTCAAGCATTAATACTCAATACTCAATCATCAATCCTCAATTCTCAATACTCAATAGAATATCCTGAATTCTAATGGTTGAATACTCAATCCACAATATTCAATAATCAAATCTCAATCCTCAAACATCAATTCTCAACACTCAATCCTCAACTCTCAGTCCTCTCTCTTCAATCCTCCATCCTCAATCCTCAATCCTCAAGAGTCAATCCTCAGTCCTCAATCTTCAAACCTCAATTCTCAGTCCTCGAACCTCAGTCCCGAATCCTCAACCCTGAATCCTCAATCTTCAGCCCTCAGTCCTCAACAATCAATTGTCAATCCTCAATCCTCAATAGAATATCCTCGATTCACTGTTTTCTATACTCAGTCACCATTCTTCAGTCTTCAAATCTCAATCCACAAACATCAATTCTCTTCACTCAACCCTCAACACTCAGTCCTCAATCTTCAATCCTCAATCCTCAATCCTCAATCTTCAATCCTCAATACACAATCTTCAATCCTCAATCCTCAATTCTCAGTCCACAATACACAATCCTCAATCGTCAATCCTCAATCCCCAATCCTCAATCTTCAACCCTCAATCCTCAATCCTCAATCCTCAATCCTCAATCTTCAATCCTCAATACTCAATCTTCAATCCTCAATCCTCAATCCTCAATCCTCAATCCTCAATCCTCAATCCTCAATCCTCAGTCCTCAATACTCAACGCACAACCCTCAACCGTCAATCCTCAATACTCAACCATCAATACTCAATTCTGAATACTCAATGGAATATCCTGAATTCTCATGTTTCAGTACTCAATCCACAATATTCAATTATCAAATCTCACTCCTCAAACATCAATTCTCAACACTCAATCCTCAACATTCAGTCCTCACTCTTCAATCTTCCATCATCAATCCTCTATCCTCAAGCGTCAATCCTCAATCCTCAATCCTCAACCTTCAATCCTCAGTCCTCAAACCTCAATTCCGATTCCTCAATCCTGAATCCTCAATCTTCAACCCTCAGTTCGCAACAATCAATTGTCAATCCTCAATCCTCAATAGAATATGTTCAATTCACAGTTTTCTGTACTCAATCCCCAACCTTCAATCTTCAAATCTCAATCCACAAACATCAATTCTCATCACTCAAACCTCAACACACAGTCCTCAACCTTCAACCCTTAATCCTCAACCCTCAATCGTCAATCTTCAATCCCCAATCCTCTATCGTAAATCCTCAACACTCAATCCTCAGTCCTCAATCCTCAATCCTCAATCCTCAATCTTCAATCCTCAATACTCAATCTTCAATCCTCAATCCTCAATCCTCAATCCTCAATCCTCAATCCTCAATCCTCAATCCTCAGTCCTCAATACTCAACGCACAACCCTCAACCGTCAATCCTCAATACTCAACCATCAATACTCAATTCTGAATACTCAATAGAATATCCTGAATTCTCATGTTTCAGTACTCAATCCACAATATTCATTTATCAAATCTCACTCCTCAAACATCAATTCTCAACACTCAATCCTCAACATTCAGTCCTCACTCTTCAATCTTCCATCATCAATCCTCTATCCTCAAGCGTCAATCCTCAATCCTCAATCCTCAACCCTCAATCCTCAGTCCTCAAATCTCAATTCCGATTCCTCAATCCTGAATCCTCAATCTTCAACCCTCAGTCCGCAACAATCAATTGTCAATCCTCTATCCTCAATAGAATATGTTCAATTCACAGTTTTCTCTACTCAATCCCCAACCTTCAATCTTCAAATCTCAATCCACAAACATCAATTCTCATCACTCAAACCTCAACACACAGTCCTCAACCTTCAACCCTTAATCCTCAACCCTCAATCGACAATCTTCAATCCCCAATCCTCTATCGTAAATCCTGAACACTCAATCCTCAGTCCTCAATCCTCAATCCTCAATCTTCAATCCTCAATACTCAATCTTCAATCTTCAATCCTCAATCCTCAATCCTCAATACTCAATAGAATATCCTGAATTCTCATGGTTGAATACTCAATCCACAATATTCAATAATCAAATCTCAATCCTCAAACATCAATTCTCAACACTCAATCCTCAACACTCAGTCCTCTCTCTTCAATCCTCCATCCTCAATCCTCAATCCTCAAGAGTCAATCCTCAACCCTCAATCTTCAAACCTCAATTCTCAATCTTCAATCCTCAATCCTCAATCCTCAATCCTCAATCCTCAATTCTCAATCCTCAATCCTCAATCCTCAATCCTCAATCCTCAGTCCGCAATACTCAACGCACAACCCTCAACCGTCAATCTTCAATACTCAACCATCAATACTCAATTCTGAATACTCAATAGAATATCCTGAATTCTCATGTTTCAGTACTCAATCCACAATATTCAATTATCAAATCTCACTCCTCAAACATCAATTCTCGACACTCAATCCTCAACATTCAGTCCTCACTCTTCAATCTTCCATCATCCATCCTCTATCCTCAAGCGTCAATCCTCAATCCTCAATCCTCAACCCTCAATCCTCATTCCTCAAACCTCAATTCCGATTCCTCAATCCTGAATCCTCTATCTTCAACCCTCAGTCCGCAACCATCAATTGTCAATCCTCTATCCTCAATAGAATATGTTCAACTCACAGTTTTCTGTACTCAATCCCCAACCTTCAATCTTCAAATCTCAATCCACAAACATCAATTCTCATCACTCAAACCTCAACACACAGTCCTCAACCTTCAACCGTTAATCCTCAACCCTCAATCGTCAATCTTCAATCCCCAATCCTCTATCGTAAAACCTCAACACTCAATCCTCAGTCCTCAATCCTCAATCCTCAATCTTCAATCCTCAATACTCAATCTTCAATCTTCAATCCTCAATCCTCAATCCTCAATCCTCAATCCGCAATCCTGAATCCTGAATCCTCAATCTTCAGCCCTCAGTCCTCAACAATCAGTTGTCAATCCTCAATCCTCAACCTTCAATCCTCAATCCTCAATTCAGAATCCTCAATACTGAGTCCTCAATCGTCAATCCTCATTCCCCAATCCTCAATCTTCAATCCTCAATCCTCAATCCTCAATCCCCAATCCTCAATCCTCATTCCTCAAACCTCAATCCTCAACCCTCAGTCCTCATCCTTAATTCTCAATTCTCAATCCTCAATCCTCAATTCTCAATCTTCAATCCTCAATAATCAATCTCCAATCCTAGATCCTCAATCCCCAATCCTCAGTCCTTAATCCTCATTCTTCAATCCTCAAACCCCAGTCCACAATCCTCAATCCTCAATCCTCAATCCTCAATCCTCAATATTCAACACACAACCCTCAAGCATTAATACTCAATACTCAATCATCAATCCTCAATTCTCAATACTCAATAGAATATCCTGAATTCTAATGGTTGAATACTCAATCCACAATATTCAATAATCAAATCTCAATCCTCAAACATCAATTCTCAACACTCAATCCTCAACTCTCAGTCCTCTCTCTTCAATCCTCCATCCTCAATCCTCAATCCTCAAGAGTCAATCCTCAGTCCTCAATCTTCAAACCTCAATTCTCAGTCCTCGAACCTCAGTCCCGAATCCTCAACCCTGAATCCTCAATCTTCAGCCCTCAGTCCTCAACAATCAATTGTCAATCCTCAATCCTCAATAGAATATCCTCGATTCACTGTTTTCTATACTCAGTCACCATTCTTCAGTCTTCAAATCTCAATCCACAAACATCAATTCTCTTCACTCAACCCTCAACACTCAGTCCTCAATCTTCAATCCTCAATCCTCAATCCTCAATCTTCAATCCTCAATACACAATCTTCAATCCTCAATCCTCAATTCTCAGTCCACAATACACAATCCTCAATCGTCAATCCTCAATCCCCAATCCTCAATCTTCAACCCTCAATCCTCAATCCTCAATCCTCAATCCTCAATCTTCAATCCTCAATACTCAATCTTCAATCCTCAATCCTCAATCCTCAATCCTCAATCCTCAATCCTCAATCCTCAATCCTCAGTCCTCAATACTCAACGCACAACCCTCAACCGTCAATCCTCAATACTCAACCATCAATACTCAATTCTGAATACTCAATGGAATATCCTGAATTCTCATGTTTCAGTACTCAATCCACAATATTCAATTATCAAATCTCACTCCTCAAACATCAATTCTCAACACTCAATCCTCAACATTCAGTCCTCACTCTTCAATCTTCCATCATCAATCCTCTATCCTCAAGCGTCAATCCTCAATCCTCAATCCTCAACCTTCAATCCTCAGTCCTCAAACCTCAATTCCGATTCCTCAATCCTGAATCCTCAATCTTCAACCCTCAGTTCGCAACAATCAATTGTCAATCCTCAATCCTCAATAGAATATGTTCAATTCACAGTTTTCTGTACTCAATCCCCAACCTTCAATCTTCAAATCTCAATCCACAAACATCAATTCTCATCACTCAAACCTCAACACACAGTCCTCAACCTTCAACCCTTAATCCTCAACCCTCAATCGTCAATCTTCAATCCCCAATCCTCTATCGTAAATCCTCAACACTCAATCCTCAGTCCTCAATCCTCAATCCTCAATCCTCAATCTTCAATCCTCAATACTCAATCTTCAATCCTCAATCCTCAATCCTCAATCCTCAATCCTCAATCCTCAATCCTCAATCCTCAGTCCTCAATACTCAACGCACAACCCTCAACCGTCAATCCTCAATACTCAACCATCAATACTCAATTCTGAATACTCAATAGAATATCCTGAATTCTCATGTTTCAGTACTCAATCCACAATATTCATTTATCAAATCTCACTCCTCAAACATCAATTCTCAACACTCAATCCTCAACATTCAGTCCTCACTCTTCAATCTTCCATCATCAATCCTCTATCCTCAAGCGTCAATCCTCAATCCTCAATCCTCAACCCTCAATCCTCAGTCCTCAAACCTCAATTCCGATTCCTCAATCCTGAATCCTCAATCTTCAACCCTCAGTCCGCAACAATCAATTGTCAATCCTCTATCCTCAATAGAATATGTTCAATTCACAGTTTTCTCTACTCAATCCCCAACCTTCAATCTTCAAATCTCAATCCACAAACATCAATTCTCATCACTCAAACCTCAACACACAGTCCTCAACCTTCAACCCTTAATCCTCAACCCTCAATCGACAATCTTCAATCCCCAATCCTCTATCGTAAATCCTGAACACTCAATCCTCAGTCCTCAATCCTCAATCCTCAATCTTCAATCCTCAATACTCAATCTTCAATCTTCAATCCTCAATCCTCAATCCTCAATACTCAATAGAATATCCTGAATTCTCATGGTTGAATACTCAATCCACAATATTCAATAATCAAATCTCAATCCTCAAACATCAATTCTCAACACTCAATCCTCAACACTCAGTCCTCTCTCTTCAATCCTCCATCCTCAATCCTCAATCCTCAAGAGTCAATCCTCAACCCTCAATCTTCAAACCTCAATTCTCAGTCCTCAAACCTCAATCCCGAATCCTCAACCCTGAATCCTCAATCTTCAGCCCTAAGTCCTCAACAATCAATTGTCAATCCTCAATCCTCAATAGAATATCCTCAATTCAGAGTTTTCAATACTCAATCACCATTCTTCAATCTTCAAATCTCAATCCACAAGCATCAATTCTCTTCACTCAACCCTCAACACTCAGTCCTCAATCTTCAATCCTCAATCCTCAATCCTCAATCCTCAATCTTCAATCCTCAATACTCAATCTTCAATCCTCAATCCTCAATCCTCAATCCTCAATCCTCAATACTCAAACCTCAATCCTCAGTCATGAATACTCCATCTTCAATACTCAATCCACAATCCTTAATCCTCAATCCTCAATCCTCAATCCTCAGTCCTCATTCCTCAAACCTCAATCCTCAACCCTCAGTCCTCATACTCAATTCTCAATTCTCATTCTTCAATCCTCAATACCCAATCCTCAATCTTCAATACACAATCCTCAATCCTCAATTCTCAATCTTCAATCCTCAATCCTCAATCCTCAATCCTCAATCCTCAATCGTCAATCCACAATCATCAATCCTCAATCCTCGATCTTCAATCCTCAATACTCAATCTTCAATCCTCAATCCTCAATGCTCAATCCTCAATTCTCAATCCTCAATCGTCAGGCTTCAGTACTCAATACTCAATCTTCAATCCTCAATCCTCAATCCTCATTCCTCAATCCACAATCCTAAATCCTCAATCCTCAATACTCAACCATCAATCCTCAATTCTCAATACTCAATAGAATATCCTGAATTCTCAGGGTTCAATACTCAAACCTCAATCCTCAACCGTCAGCCCTCATTCTCCATCCTCAATCCTCAATCCTCAATCCTCAATCTTCAATCCCCAATACTCAATCTTCAATCCTCAGTCCTCAACCCTCAATCCTCAATCCTCAACCCTCAGTCATGAGTACTCAATCTTCAATACTCAATCCTCAATCCTCAATACTCTATCCTCAATCCTCAATCCTAAATCCTCAATCCTCAAACCTCAATCCTCAAGCCTCAGTCCTCATCCTCAATTCTCAATTCTCAATTCTCAATTCTCAATCCTCAATCCTCAATCCTCAATCCTCAATCCTCAACCTTCAACCCTCAATACTCAATCTTCAATCTTCAATCCTCAATCCTCAATCCTCAATCCTCAATCCTCAATCCTCAATCTTCAATCCTTAATACTCAATCTTGAATCCTCAATCCTCAATCCCCAAACTTCAATCCTCAATACTCAATCCTCAATCCTCAATCCTCAATCCTCAATGTTCAATCCGCAATACCCAATCCTCAATCGTCAATCCTCAATCCCCAATCCACAATCTTCAATCCTCAATCCTCAATCCTCAATCCTCAATCCTCAATTCTCAATTCTCAATCCTCAATCCTCAATCCTCAATCTTCAATCCTCATTAATCAATCTCCAATCCTAGATCCTGAATCCCCAATCCTCAATCCTTAATCCTCAACGTTCAATCCTCAATCACCAGTCCTCAATCTTCAATCCTCAATGTTCAATCCTCAATCCTCAATCGTCAGTCCTCAATCCTCAATCCTCAATCCTCACACCTCAATCCTCAACCGTCAGTCCTCGTCCTCAATCCTCAACACTCAATCCTCAATCCTCAACCTTCAATCCTCAATACTCAATATTCAATCCTCAATCCTCAATCCTCAATCCTCAATCTTCAATCCTCAATCCTCAACCCTCAATCCTCAATCCTCGTTCTTCAATCCTCAATACCCAATCCTCAATCTTCAACCCTCAATCCTCAATCCTCAATCCTCAATCCTCAATCCTCAAACCTCAATCCTCAACCCTCAGTCCTCATCCTCAATTCTCAATTCTCAATCCTCAATCCTCAATCCTCAATCCTCAATCCTCAATCCCCAATCCTCAATCCTCAATCCTCATTCATCAATCCACAATACCCATTCCTCAATCTTCAATCGTCAATCCTCAATCCTCAATTCTCAAACCTCAATCCTCAGACCTCAGTCCTCAAACCTCAATCCTCAAACCTCAGCCCTCATCCTCAATCCTCAATCCTCAATCCTCAATCCTCAATCTTCAATCCTCAATACTCAATCTTCAATCCTCAATCCTTAGTCCACAAACCTCAATCCTTAATATTCAATCCTCAATACTCAATCTTCAATCCTCAATCCTCAATTCTCAATTCTCAATCCACAATCCTCAATCCTCAGACCTCAAACATCAATATTCAACACACGGACCTGGTCCTCAATCCACAACCCTCAATCCTCAATCCTCAATCTTCAATCATCAATACTCAATCTTCAATCCTCAATCCTCAACCCTCAATCCTGAATCCTCAATCCTCAATCTTTAATCCTCAATCCTCAATCCTCAATCCTCAATCCTAAACCTTCAACCCTCAATACTCAATCTTCAATACTCAATCCTCAATCCTCAATCCTCAATACACAATCCTCAATCTTCAGTCCTCAATACTCAATCTTCAATCCTCAATCCTCTATCCTCAATCCTCAATCCTCATTCTTCAATCCTCAACACTCAATCCTCAATCTTCAATGCTCAATCTTCAATCCTCAATTCTCAATCCACAATCCTCAATCCTCAGACCTCAAACATCAATACTCAACCCTCAGTCCTCGTCCTCAATCCACAACACTCACTCCTCGATCCTCAATCTTCAATCATCAATATTCAATTTTCAATCCTCAATCCTCAATCCTCAATACTCAATCCTCAATACTCAATCCTCAATCCTCAATGTTGAATCCTCAATACCCAATCCTCAATCTTCTGTCCTCAATCCTCAATGCTCAACCCTCAATCGTCAATCCACAATCATCAATCCTCAATCCTCGATCTTCAATCCTCAATACTCAATCTTCAATCCTCAATCCTCAATGCTCAATCCTCAATTCTCAATCCTCAATCGTCAGGCTTCAGTACTCAATACTCAATCTTCAATCCTCAATCCTCAATCCTCATTCCTCAATCCACAATCCTAAATCCTCAATCCTCAATACTCAACCATCAATCCTCAATTCTCAATACTCAATAGAATATCCTGAATTCTCAGGGTTCAATACTCAAACCTCAATCCTCAACCGTCAGCCCTCATTCTCCATCCTCAATCCTCAATCCTCAATCCTCAATCTTCAATCCCCAATACTCAATCTTCAATCCTCAGTCCTCAACCCTCAATCCTCAATCCTCAACCCTCAGTCATGAGTACTCAATCTTCAATACTCAATCCTCAATCCTCAATACTCTATCCTCAATCCTCAATCCTAAATCCTCAATGCTCAAACCTCAATCCTCAACCCTCAGTCCTCATCCTCAATTCTCAATTCTCAATCCTCAATCCTCAATCCCCAATCCTCAACCTTCAATCCTCAATCCTCAATCCTCAATCCTCAACCTTCAATCCTCAATACTCAATCTTCAATCTTCAATCCTCAATCCTCAATCCTCAATCCTCAATCCTCAATCCTCAATCCTCAATCTTCAATCCTTAATACTCAACCTTGAACCCTCAATCCTCAATCCTCAATCTTCAATCCTCAATACTCAATCCTCAATCCTCAATCCTCAATCCTCAATGTTCAATCCGCAATACCCAATCCTCAATCGTCAATCCTCAATCCCCAATCCTCAATCTTCAATCCTCAATCCTCAATCCTCAATCTTCAATCCTCAATTCTCAGTTCTCAATTCTCAATTCTCAATCCTCAATCCTCAATCTTCAATCCTCATTAATCAATCTCCAATCCTAGATGCTGAATCCCCAATCCTCAATCCTTAATCCTCAACGTTCAATCCTCAATCACCAGTCCTCAATCTTCAATCCTCAATGTTCAATCCTCAATCCTCAATCGTCAGTCCTCAATCCTCAATCCTCAATCCTCACACCTCAATCCTCAACCGTCAGTCCTCGTCCTCAATCCTCAACACTCAATCCTCAATCCTCAACCTTCAATCCTCAATACTCAATATTCAATCCTCAATCCTCAATCCTCAATCCTCAATCTTCAATCCTCAATCCTCAACCCTCAATCCTCAATCCTCGTTCTTCAATCCTCAATACCCAATCCTCAATCTTCAACCCTCAATCCTCAATCCTCAATCCTCAATTCTCAATCCTCAATCCTCATTCCTCAATCCTCAATCCCCAATCCTCATTCTTCAAACCTCAATCCTCAACCCTCAGTACTCATCCTCAATTCTCAATTCTCAATCCCCAATCCTCAATGCTCAATCTTCAAGCATCAATGCTCAATCTTCAATCCTCAATACTCAATCCTCAATCCTCAATCCTCCATCCTCAATATTCAACACACAACCCTCAACCATCAATCCTCAATACTCAATCATCAATCCTCAATTCTCAATACTCAATAGAATATCCTGAATTCTCATGGTACAATACTCAATCCACAATATCCAATAATCAAATCTCAATCCACAAACATCAATTCTCATCACACAACCCTGAACGCTCAGTCCTCAATGTTCAATCCTCATTCCTCAATTCTCAATTTTCAATCCTCAATACTGAGTCTTCAATCCTCAATCCTCAATCCTCAATCTTCAATCCTCAGTCCCCAATCCTCAATCTTCAATCCTCTATCCACAATCCTCAATCCTCAATCCTCATTCCACAGTCCTTAGGCCTCAAACCTCAACCCTCAACTCTCAGAACTCATCCTCAATCCTCAATCCTCAATCGTCAATCCTCAATCCTCAATCTTCAATCCTCAATACTCAACCTTCAATCCTCAATCCTCAATCCTCAATACTCAACCACCAATACTCAATTCTCAATACACAATAGAATATCCTGAATTTTCAGGATTCAATACTCAAACGTCAACCCTCAAACCTCAGCCCTCATCCTCAATCCTCAATCCTCAATCCTCAATCCTCAATCCTCAATATTCAATCCTCAATACTCAATCTTCTATCCTCAATCCTCAATCCTAAATCCTCAATCCTCAATCCTCAGATATCAATCCTCAATCTTCAATACTCAATCGTCAATCCTCAGTCCTCAATCCTCAATCCCCAATCCTCGTTCCTCAAACCTCAATCCTCAACCCTCAGTCCTCATGCTCAATTCTCAATTCTCAATACTCAATCCTCAATCCTCAATCTTCAATCCTCAATAATCAATCTCCAATCCTAGTTCCTCAATTCCCAATCCTCAATCCTTAAACATCAATCTTGAATCCTCAATCCCCAGGCCTCAAACTTCAATCTTCAATGCTCAATCCTCAATCCTCAGTCGTCAGTCCTCAATCCTCAATCCTCAATCCTCAAACCTCAATCCTCAACCGTCAGTCCTCGTCCTCAATCCTCAACCCTCAATCCTCAATCCTCAGTCTTCAATCCTCAATACTCAATCTTCAATCCACAATCCTCAATCCTCAATCCTCAATCTTCAATCCTCAATCCTCAATCCTCAATCCTCAATACTCATTCTTCAATCCTCAACGCCCAATCCTCAATATTCAATCCTCAATCCTCAATCCTCAATTCTCAATCCTCAATCCTCAGTCCTCAGTCCTCAAACCTCAATCCTCAACCCTCAGGCCTCATCGTCAATCCTCAATCCTCAACCCTCAATCCTCAATCTTCAATCCTCAATACTCAGTCTTCAATACCGAATCCTCAATTCTCAATCCTCAATCCTGAATCCTCAAGCGTCAATCCTCCATCCCCAATCCTCAATCTTCAATCGTCAATCCTCAATCCTCAATCGTCAATCCTCAATCCTCAATGTTCAATCCTCAAGACCCAATCCTCAATCTTCAATCCTCAATCCTCAATCCCCAATCCTCACTCCACCATCCTCATTCATCAATCCTCAATACCCAATCCTCAATCTTCAATCCTCAATACTCAATCTTCAATCTTCAATCCTCAATACTCAATCTTCAATCCTCAATACTCAATCCTCAATCCTCAATCCTCCATCCTCAATATTCAACACACAACCCTCAACCATCAATCCTCAATACTCAATCATCAATCCTCAATTCTCAATACTCAATAGAATATCCTGAATTCTCATGGTACAATACTCAATCCACAATATCCAATAATCAAATCTCAATCCACAAACATCAATTCTCATCACACAACCCTGAACGCTCAGTCCTCAATGTTCAATCCTCATTCCTCAATTCTCAATTTTCAATCCTCAATACTGAGTCTTCAATCCTCAATCCTCAATCCTCAATCCTCAATCCTCAGTCCCCAATCCTCAATCTTCAATCCTCAATCCTCAGTCCACAATCCACAATTTTGAATCCTCAATCCTGCATCCTCAATCTTCAGCCCTCAGTCCTCAAAAATCAGTTGTCGATCCTTAATCCCCAATAGAATATCCTCAATTCACTGTTTCCAATACGCAATACTCAATCTGCAATCTTCAGAGCTCTATTCACAAACATCAATCCTCATCACTCAACCCTGAACGCTCAGCCCTCAATGTTCAACCCTCAATCCTCAATTCTAAATCTTCAATCCTCAATACTGATTCTTCAATCCACAATCCTCAATCCTCAATCCTTAATCCTCAATCCACAATTCTCAATCCTCAGTAATCAATCCTCAATCTTCAATACTCAATCGTCAACCCTCAGTCCTCAACCCTCAGTCCTCATCCTCAATTCTCAATCCTCAATCCTCAATCCTCAATCTTCAATCCTCAATAATCAATCTCCAATCCTAGATCCTCGATCCACAATCCTCAATCCTTAATCCTCAATCCTCAATCCTCAATCTTCAATCCTCAATAATCAATCTCCAATCCTAGATCCTCAATCCCCAATCCTCAATCCTTAATCCTCAATCTTCAATCCTCAATCCCCAGTCCTCAAACTTCAATCCTCGATGCTCAATCATCAATCCTCAGTCCTCAGTCCTCAATCATCAATCCTCAATCCTCAAACCTCAATCCTCAACCGTCAGTCCTCGTCCTCAATCCTCAACACTCAATCCTCAATCCTCAATCTTCAATCCCCAATACTCAATCTTCAATTCTCAATCCTCAATCCTCAATATACAATCTTCAATCCTCAATCCTCAATCCTCAATCCCCAATCCTCAATCTTCAATCCTCAATCCTCAATCCTCAATCCTCAATCCTCAATCTTCAATCCTCATTACTCAAACTTCAATCCTCAATCTTCAATCCTCAACCCTCAACACTCAGTCCTCAATGTTCAATTCTCAATTCTCAATCTTCAATCCACAATACTGAATCCTCAATCCTCAATCCTCAAGCCCCAATCCTCAATCCTCAATCCTCAATCCTCAATCCTCAAATCTAAATCCTCAATACTCAATCTTCAATCCTCAATCCTCAATCCTCAATCCTCAATCCTCAATCCTCAATCTTTAATCCTGAATCCTCATTACTCAATCCTCAATCCTAAATCTTCAACCCTCAATACTCAATCTTCAATCCTCAATCCTCAATCCTCAATCCTCAATCCTCAATCTTCAATCCTCAAAACACAATTTTCAATCCTCAATCCTCAATCCTCAATCCTCATTCTTCAATCCTCAACACCCAATTGTCAATCTTCAAGCGTCAATCCTCAATCCTCAATTCTCGATCCTCAATCCTCAATCCTCAGACCTCAAACATCAATACTCAACCCTCAGTCCTCGTCCTCAATCCACAACCCTCAATCCTCGATCCTCAATCTTCAATCATCAATACCCAATCCTCAATCTTCAATACTCAATCCTCAATCCTCAATTCTCAATCCTCAATCCTCAATCCTCAATCTTCAATCGTCATTAAACAATCTACAATCCTATATCCTGAATCCCCAATCCTCAATCCTTAATCCTGAATCTACAATCCTCAATGCCCGGTCCTCAATCCTCAATCCTCAGAGTTCAATCCTCAATCCTCAATCCTCAGTCCTCAATCCTCAAACCTCAATCCTCAAACCTCAATCCTCAACCGTCGGTCCTCGTACTCAATCCTCAACCCTCAATCCTCAATCCTCAATCTTCAATCCTCAATACTCGATATTCAATCCTCAACCCTCAATCCTCAATCCTCAATCTTCAATCCTCAATCCTCAACGCTCAATCCTCAATCCTCATTCTTCAAGCCTCAATACCCAATCCTCAACCTTCAATCCTCAATCCTCAATCCTCAATTCTCAATCTTCAATCCTCAGTCATCAATCCTCAATCTTCAATACTCAATAGTCAATCCTCAGTCCTCAATCCTCAATCCTCAATCCTCGTTCCTCAAACCTCAATCCTCAACCCTCAGTCCTCATACTCAATTCTCAATTCTCAATCCTCAATCCTCAATCCTCAATCTTCAATCATTAATAATCAATCTCCAATCCTAGATCCTCAATTCCCAATCCTCAATCTTCAATCCTCAACCATCAATCCTCAATTCTCAATCCTCAATCCTCAATCCTCAATCCTCAGACCTCAAACATCAATATTCAACACTCGGACCTGGCCCTCAATCCACAACACTCAATCCTCAATCCTCAATCTTCAATCATCAATACTCAATCTTCAATCCTCAATACTCAACCCTCAATCCTCAATCCTCAATCCTCAATCTTTAATCCTCAATACTCAATTCTCAATCCTCAATCCTGAACCTTCAACCCTCAATACTCAATCTTCAATCCTCAATCCTCAATCCTCATTCTTCAATCCTCAATACCCAATCCTCAATCTTCAATCCTCAATCCTCAATCCTCAATTCTCAATCCTCAATCCTCAATCCTCAATCCCCAATCCTCATCCTTCAAACCTCAATCCTCAACCCTCAGTCCTCATCCTCAATTCTCAATTCTCAATCCTCAATCCTCAATCCTCAATATTCAAAACTCAATATTCAATCTCCAAACCTAGATCCCCAATTCCCAATCCACAATCTTCAATTCTCAATCTTCAATCCTCAATCCTCAATCCTCAATCCTCAATCCTCAATCCCCAATCCTCATCCTTCAAACCTCAATCCTCAACCCTCAGTCCTCATCCTCAATTCTCAATTCTCAATCCTCAATCCTCAATCCTCAATATTCAAAACTCAATCATCAACGTTCAATCCGCAATACCCAATCCTCAATCTTCAATCCTGAATCCTCAATTCTCAATCTTCAATCCTCAATACTGAATCTTCAATCCTCAGTCCTCAAACCTCAATCCGGCATCCTCAATCCTGAATCCTCAATCTTCAATCCTCAATCCTCAATCCTCAGTAATCAATCCTCAGTCTTGAATACTCAATTGTCAATCCTCAGTCCTCAATCCTCAATCCTCAAACCTCGTTCCTCATACCTCAATCCTCAACCCTCAGTCCTCATCCTCAACTCTCAATTCTCAATTCTCAATCCTCAATCCTCAATCCTCAATCTTCAATCCTCATTAATCAATCTCCAATCCTAGATCCTGAATCCCCAATCCCCAATCCTCAATCCTCAATCCTCAATCCTCAACCGTCAGTCCTCGTCCTCAATCCTCAACCCTCAATCCTCAATCCTCAATCTTCAATCCTCAATACTCAATATTCAATCCTCAATCCTCAATCCTCAATCCTCAATGTTCGATCCTCAATCCTCAATCCTCAACCCTCAAACCCTCAATCCTCATTCTTCAATCCTCAATACCCAATCCTCAATCTTCAATACTCAATCCTCAACCCTCAATTCTCAATCGTCAATCCTCAGCCATCAGTCCTCAAACCTCAATCCTCAACCCCCAGCCCTCATCCTGAATCCTCAATCCTCAACCCTCAATCCTCAATCCTCAATCATCAACGTTCAATCCGCAATACCCAATCCTCAATCTTCAATCCTCAATCCTCAATTCTCAATCTTCAATCCTCAATACTGAATCTTCAATCCTCAGTCCTCAAACCTCAATCCGGCATCCTCAATCCTGAATCCCCAATCTTCAATCCTCAATCCTCAATCCTCAGTAATCAATCCTCAGTCTTGAATACCCAATTGTCAATCCTCAGTCCTCAATCCTCAATCCTCAATCCTCGTTCCTCATACCTCAATCCTCAACCCTCAGTCCTCATCCTCAACTCTCAATTCTCAATTCTCAATCCTCAATCCTCAATCCTCAATCTTCAATCCTCATTAATCAATCTCCAATCCTAGATCCTGAATCCCCAATCCTCAATCCTCAATCCTCAATCCTCAATCCTCAACCGTCAGTCCTCGTCCTCAATCCTCAACCCTCAATCCTCAATCCTCAATCTTCAATCCTCAATACTCAATATTCAATCCTCAATCCTCAATCCTCAATCCTCAATCCTCAATCCTCATTCTTCAATCCTCAATACCCAATCCTCAATCTTCAATCCTCAATCCTCAATCCTCAATTCTCAACCCTCAACCCTCAGTCCTCAGTCCTCAAACCTCAATCCTCAAACCTCAGACCTCACCCTCAATCCTCAATCCTCTATCCTCAATCCTCAATCTTCAATCCTCAATATTCAATCTTCAATCCTCAATCCTCGATCCGCAAACCTCAATTCTGAATCCTCAATCCTGCATCCTCAATCTTCAGCCCTCAGTCCTCAACAATCAGTTGTCAATACTCAATTCCCAATAGAACATCCCTAATTCACAGTTTTCAATACTCAATACTCAATCTGCAATCCTCAATCCCCAATCCTCAATTCTAAACCCTCAACCCTCAGTCCTCAGTCCTCAAACCTCAATCCTCAAACCTCAGCCCTCAATCCTCAATCCTCAATCCTCAATCCTCGTTCCTCAAACCTCAATCCTCAACCCTCAGTCCTCATCCTCAATTCTCAATTCTCAATCCTCAATCCTCAATCCTCAATCCTCAATCCTCAATCCTCAACCCTCAATCCTCACTCCTCAAACCTCAATCCTGAACCCTCAGTCCTCATTCTCAATTCTCATTTCTCTATCCTTAGTCCTCAATCCTCAACCCTCAATCCTCAATAATCAATCTCCAATCCTAGATCCTCAATCCCCAATCTTCAATCCTTAATCCTCAATCTTCAATCCTCATTCCCCAGTCCTCAATCTTCAACCCTCAATGCTCATTCCTCAATCCTCAATCATCAATCCTCAGTCCTCAATCCTCAATACTCAATCCTCAATCCTCAGACCTCGAACATCAATACTCAACCCTCAGTCCTCGTCCTCAATCCACAACACTCAATCCTCGATCCTCAATCTTCAATCATCAATATTCAATTTTCAATCCTCTATCCTCAATCCTCAATACACAATCCTCAATCCTGAATGTTCAGTCCTCAGTACCCAATCCTCAATCTTCTATCCTCAACCCTCAATCCTCAATCCTCAATCCTCAATCCTCAATCCTCAGTCCTCAAACCTCAATCCTTATTCCTCAATCCTGAATTCTCGATCTTCAGCACTCAATCCTCAACAATCAGTTGTCAATCCTCAATCCTCAGTAGAATATCCTCAATTCACAGGTTTCAATACTCAATACTCAACCTGCAATCTTCAAATCACTATCCACAAACATCAATTCTGATCACTCAACCCTCAACACTCAGTCCCCAATCCTCAATCTTCAATCCTCAATCCTCAATCCTCAATCCCCAATCCTCATCCTTCAAACCTCAATCCTCAACCCTCAGTCCTCATCCTCAATTCTCAATTCTCAATCCTCAATCCTCAATCCTCAATATTCAAAACTCAATATTCAATCTCCAAACCTAGATCCCCAATTCCCAATCCTCAATCTTCAATTCTCAATCTTCAATCCTCAATCCTCAATCCTCAATCCTCAATCCTCAATCTTCAATCCTCAATACTCAATCTTCAATCCTCGGTCCT
Organism: Calliopsis andreniformis; assembly: GCF_051401765.1. Lineage (NCBI taxonomy): Eukaryota > Metazoa > Arthropoda > Insecta > Hymenoptera > Andrenidae > Calliopsis > Calliopsis andreniformis. The sequence goes on along the minus strand of NW_027480509.1, from coordinate 1,669,997 downwards.
CAATCCTCAATCGTCAATCTCCAATCCTGAATACTCAATCTTCAATCCTCAGTCCTCAATCCTTAATACTCAACCCTCAATCCTCAATATTCAACACACAACCCTCAACCATCAATTGTCAATACTCAACCATCAATCCTCAATTCTCAATACTCAATGGAATATATTGAATTCTCATGTTTCAATACTCAATCCACAATATTCGATAATCAAATCTCAATCCTCAAACATCAATTCTCAACACTCAATCCTCAACACTCAGTCCTCTCTCTTCAATCCTGCATCCTCAATCCTCTATCCTCAAGCGTCAATCCCCAATCCCCAATCCTCAATCTTCAGTCCTCAATCCTGAATCCTCAACCCTCAATCGTCAATCCTCAATCCCCAATCCTCAATCTTCAATCCTCAATCCTCAATCCTCGATCCTCAATCCTCAATCCTCAATCCTCAATCCTCAATCTTCAATCCTCAAAACTCAAACTTCAATCCTCAATCCTCAGTACCGAATCCCCAGGCCTCAATCTTCAATCCTCAATCCTCAATCCTCAATCCTCATTCTTCAATCCTCAATCCTCAATCCTCAATCTGCAATCCTCAATACTCAATCCTCAATCCTCAATCGTCAATCCTCAAACCCCAAACCTCCATCATCAATACTCAATCCTCAATCCTGAACCATCAATCCTCTATCCTCAATTCTCACTCTTCAATCCTCAATAATCAATCTCCAATCCTAGATCCTCAATCCCCAGTCCTCAATCCTTAATCCTCAACCTTCAATCCTCAATCCCCAGTCCTCAATGCTCAATCCTCAATACTCAATCTTCAATCCTCAGTCCTGAATCCTTAATACTCATCCCTCAATCCTCAATATTCAACACACAACCCTCAACCATCAATTCTCAATCCTCAATCCTCAATCCTCAATCCTCATCCCTCAATCCTCAGACCTCAAACCTCAATTCCGAATCCTCAATCCTGAATGCTCGATCTTCATTCCAAAGTCCGCAACAATCAGTTGCCAATCCTCAATGCTCACTAGAATATCATCAATTCACAGTTTTCGATACTCAAACCCCCATCTTCAATCTTCAAATCTCAATCCACAAACATCAACTCTCGTCACTCTACCCTCAACACTCAGTAATCAATCTCCAATCCTCAATCCTCAATCCTGAAACTTCAATACTCAATACTCAATCTTCAATCCTCAATCCTCAATTCTCAATTACCGATCCTCAATCCTCAATCCTCAATCGTCAATCCTCAATCCCCAATCCTCAATCTTCAGTCCTCAATCCTCAATCGTCAACCCTCAATCGTCAATCATCAATCCCCAATCCTCAACCTTCAATCCTCAATCCTCAATCCTCAATCCTCAATCCTCAATCCTCAATCCTCAATCCTCAATCTTCAATCCTCAAAACTCAAACTTCAATCCTCAATCCTCAATCCCCAATCCCCAGGCCTCAATCTTCAATCCTCAATTCTCAATCCTTGATCCTCAATCCTCAGTCCTCAATCTTCAATCCTCAATCTCCTATCCTCAATCCTCAAGCGTCAATCCACAATCCTCAATCCTCAACCCCCAATCCTCAGTCCTCAAACCTCAATCCTGAAACCTCAACCCCGAATTCGCAATTTTCAGCCCTCAGTCCTCAGAAATCAATTGTCAATCATGTATCCTCAGTAGAATATCCTCAATTCACAGTTTACAATACTCAATCCTCAATCTTCAATCTTCAAATATCGATCCACAAACATCAATTCTCATCACTCAACACTCAACACTCAGTCCTCAATCTTCAATCCTCAACCTTCAATCCTCAATCTTCAATCCTCAATCTTCAATCCTCAATGCTCAATACTCAGTCCTCAATCCTCAGTCCTCAATCCTCAATCCTCAGTTCTCAATCCTCAAACTTCAATCCTAAATACTCAATCTTCAATCCTCAATCCTCAATAGTCAATCCTCAATCGTCAATCCTCAATACTCAATCTTCAATCCACAATCCTCAATCCTCAATCGTCATTCCTCAATCCTTAATTCTCAATCCTCAATCCTCGGACCTCAGTCCTCAACTTTCAATCCTCAATACTCTACCTCCAATCCTCAATCCTCAACAATCAATCCTTAATCCTCAATCCTGAATTTCAATCCTCCATCCTCAATACCCAAACCTCAATCTTCAATTCTCAATCCTCGATCCTCAGTCCTCAATTCTCAACCCTCAGTCCCCGTCCTCAATCCTCATCCCTCAGTCCTCAATCTTCAATCCTCAATCCTCAATCCTCAATCATCAATACTCAATCTTCGATCCTCAATCCTCAATCCTTGATCCTCAATCCTCAGTCGTCAATCCTCAATCCTCAATTTTCAATCATCAATACCCAATCTTCAATCCTCAATCCTCAATCCTCAATCCTCGATCCTCAGTCTTCAATCCTCAATCCTCAATTCTCAATCCCCAGTCCTCAATCTTCGATCCTCAATGCTCAATAATCAGTCCTCAATCCTCAGTCCTCAATCCTCAATCCTCAATCCTCAGTCATGAATACTCAATCTTCAATACTCAATCCTCAATCCTCAATCCTCAATCCTCAATCCTCAACCCTCAGTCCTCATCCTCAATTCTCAATCCTCAATTCTCGCTCTTCAATCCTCAATAATCAATCTCTAATCCTAGATCCTCAATCCCCAATCCTCAATCCTTAATCCTCAATCTTCAATCCTCAATCCCCAGTCCTCAATTCTCAATCCTCAATACTCAATCTACAATCCTCAGTCCTCAATCCTCAATACTCAACCCTCAATCCTCAATATTCAACACACAACCCTCAACCATCAATTCTCAATACTCAACCATCAATCCTCAATTCTCAATACTCAATGGAATATCCTGAATTCTCATGTTTCAATACTCAATCCACAATACTCAATAATCAAATCTCAATCCTCAAACATCAATTCTCAACACTCAGCCCTCAACACTCACTCCTCAATCATCAATACTCAATCTTCAATCCTCAATCCTCAATCCTTGATCCTCAATCCTCAGTCGTCAATCCTCAATCCTCAATTTTCAATTATCAATACCCAATCTTCAATCCTCAATCCTCAATCCTCAATCCTCGATCCTCAATCTTCAATCCTCAATCCTCAATTCTCAATCCCCAGTCCTCAACCTTCAATCCTCAATGCTCAATGATCAGTCCTCAATCCTCAGTCCTCAATCCTCAATCCTCAATCCTCAGTCATGAATACTCAATCTTCAATCCTCAATACTCAATCTTCAATCCTCAATCCTCAATCCTCAATACTTAATACTCAATCCTCAATCCTCAATCCTCAGACATGAATACTCCATCTTCAATACTCAATCCACAATCCTCAATCCTCAATCCTCAATCCTCAATCCTCAAAACTCAAACTTCAACCCTCAATCGTCAATCATCAATACCCAATCCTCAACCTTCAATCCTCAATCCTCAATCCTCAATCCTCAATCCTCAATCCTCAATCCTCAATCCTCAATCTTCAATCCTCAAAACTCAAACTTCAATCCTCAATCCTCAATCCCCAATCCCCAGGCCTCAATCTTCAATCCTCAATTCTCAATCCTTGATCCTCAATCCTCAGTCCTCAATCTTCAATCCTCAATCTCCTATCCTCAATCCTCAAGCGTCAATCCACAATCCTCAATCCTCAACCCCCAATCCTCAGTCCTCAAACCTCAATCCTGAAACCTCAACCCCGAATTCGCAATTTTCAGCCCTCAGTCCTCAGAAATCAATTGTCAATCATGTATCCTCAGTAGAATATCCTCAATTCACAGTTTACAATACTCAATCCTCAATCTTCAATCTTCAAATATCGATCCACAAACATCAATTCTCATCACTCAACACTCAACACTCAGTCCTCAATCTTCAATCCTCAACCTTCAATCCTCAATCTTCAATCCTCAATCTTCAATCCTCAATGCTCAATACTCAGTCCTCAATCCTCAGTCCTCAATCCTCAATCCTCAGTCCTCAATCCTCAAACTTCAATCCTAAATACTCAATCTTCAATCCTCAATCCTCAATACTCAATCCTCAATCGTCAATCCTCAATACTCAATCTTCAATCCACAATCCTCAATCCTCAATCGTCATTCCTCAATCCTTAATTCTCAATCCTCAATCCTCGGACCTCAGTCCTCAACTTTCAATCCTCAATACTCTACCTCCAATCCTCAATCCTCAACAATCAATCCTTAATCCTCAATCCTGAATTTCAATCCTCCATCCTCAATACCCAAACCTCAATCTTCAATTCTCAATCCTCGATCCTCAGTCCTCAATTCTCAACCCTCAGTCCCCGTCCTCAATCCTCATCCCTCAGTCCTCAATCTTCAATCCTCAATCCTCAATCCTCAATCATCAATACTCAATCTTCAATCCTCAATCCTCAATCCTTGATCCTCAATCCTCAGTCGTCAATCCTCAATCCTCAATTTTCAATCATCAATACCCAATCTTCAATCCTCAATCCTCAATCCTCAATCCTCGATCCTCAGTCTTCAATCCTCAATCCTCAATTCTCAATCCCCAGTCCTCAATCTTCGATCCTCAATGCTCAATAATCAGTCCTCAATCCTCAGTCCTCAATCCTCAATCCTCAATCCTCAGTCATGAATACTCAATCTTCAATACTCAATCCTCAATCCTCAATCCTCAATCCTCAATCCTCAACCCTCAGTCCTCATCCTCAATTCTCAATCCTCAATTCTCGCTCTTCAATCCTCAATAATCAATCTCCAATCCTAGATCCTCAATCCCCAATCCTCCATCCTTAATCCTCAATCTTCAATCCTCAATCCCCAGTCCTCAATTCTCAATACTCAATCTTCAATCCTCAATCCTCAATCCTCAATCCTCAATCCTCAATCCTCAGTCCTCAATACTCAACACACAACCCTCAACCATCAATCCTCAATATTCAACCATCAATACTCAATTCTCAATACTCAATAGAATATCCTGAATTCTCATGTTTCAATACTCAATACACAATATTCAATAATCAAATCTCAATCCTCAAACATCAATTCTCAACACTCAATCCTCAATACTCAGTCCCCTCTCTTCAATCTTCCATCATCAATCCTCTATCCTCAAGCGTCAATCCTCAATGCTCAATCCTCAACCCTCAATCCACAGTCCTCATACCTCAATTCCGAATCCTCAATCCTGAATCCTCAACCTTCATCTCTCAGACCGCAACAATCAATCGTCAATCCTCAATCCTCAATAGAATATCCTCAATTCACAGCTTTCAATACTCAATCCCCAACCTTCAATCTTCAAATCTCAATACACAAACATCAATTCTCATCACTCAACCCTCAACACTCAGTCCTCAACTTTCAATCCTCAATGCTCAACCCTCAATCGTCAATCCTCAATCTCCAACCCTCTATCGTCAATCCTCAATCCTCAATCCTCAATCCTCAATCCTCAATCCTCTATCTTCAATCCACAATACTCAATATTCAATCTTCAATCCTCAATCCTCAATCCTCAATCCTCAATCCGCAATCCTCAATCTTCAATCCTCAATACTCAATATTCAATCCTCAATCCTCAATCCTGAAATCCTGAACCCTCAATATTCAACACACAACCCTCAACCATCAATACTCAATACTCAATCATCAATCCTCAATTCTCAATACTCAAAAGAATATCCTGAATTCTCAGTTTTCAATACTCAATCCTCAATCTTCAATCTTCAAGTCTCCATCCACAAACATCAATTCTCATCACTCAGCCCTCAACACTCAGTCCTCAATCGCCAATCCTCAATCCTCAATACTCAATCTTCAATCCTCAATTCTCAATACTCAATTGAATATCCTGAATTCTCAGTTTTCAGTACTCAATACAAAATCTTCAATCTTCAAGTCTCCATACACAAACATCAATTCTCATCACTCAACCCTCAACACTCAGTCCTCAACCGCCAATACTCAATCCTCAATCCTCAACCTTCAATGCTCAATACTCAATCTTCAATCCTCAATCCTCAATCCTCAATCCTCAATCCTCAATCCTCAATCCTCAATCACCAAACCTCAATACTCAATTCTCACTCTTCAATCCTCAATAATCAATCTCCAATCCTAGATCCTCAATCCCCAATCCTCAATCCTTAATCCTCAATCTTCAATCCTCAATCCCCAGTTCTCAATTCTCAATCCTCAATACTCAATCTTCAATCCTCAGTCCTCAATCCTTAATACTCAACCCTCAATCCTCAATATTCAACACACAACCCTCAACCATCAATTGTCAATACTCAACCATCAATCCTCAATTCTCAATACTCAATGGAATATATTGAATTCTCATGTTTCAATACTCAATCCACAATATTCGATAATCATATCTCAATCCTCAAACATCAATTCTCAACACTCAATCCTCAACACTCAGTCCTCTCTCTTCAATCCTGCATCCTCAATCCTCTATCCTCAAGCGTCAATCCCCAATCCCCAATCCTCAATCTTCAGTCCTCAATCCTGAATCCTCAACCCTCAATCGTCAATCCTCAATCCCCAATCCTCAATCTTCAATCCTCAATCCTCAATCCTCGATCCTCAATCCTCAATCCTCAATCCTCAATCCTCAATCTTCAATCCTCAAAACTCAAACTTCAATCCTCAATCCTCAATACCGAATCCCCAGGCCTCAATCTTCAATCCTCAATCCTCAATCCTCAATCCTCATTCTTCAATCCTCAATCCTCAATCCTCAATCTGCAATCCTCAATACTCAATCCTCAATCCTCAATCGTCAATCCTCAAACCCCAAACCTCCATCATCAATACTCAATCCTCAATCCTGAACCATCAATCCTCTATCCTCAATTCTCACTCTTCAATCCTCAATAATCAATCTCCAATCCTAGATCCTCAATCCCCAGTCCTCAATCCTTAATCCTCAACCTTCAATCCTCAATCCCCAGTCCTCAATGCTCAATCCTCAATACTCAATTTTCAATCCTCAGTCCTGAATCCTTAATACTCATCCCTCAATCCTCAATATTCAACACACAACCCTCAACCATCAATTCTCAATCCTCAATCCTCAATCCTCATCCCTCAATCCTCAGACCTCAAACCTCAATTCCGAATCCTCAATCCTGAATGCTCGATCTTCATTCCAAAGTCCGCAACAATCAGTTGCCAATCCTCAATGCTCACTAGAATATCATCAATTCACAGTTTTCGATACTCAAACCCCCATCTTCAATCTTCAAATCTCAATCCACAAACATCAACTCTCGTCACTCTACCCTCAACACTCAGTAATCAATCTCCAATCCTCAATCCTCAATCCTGAAACTTCAATACTCAATACTCAATCTTCAATCCTCAATCCTCAATTCTCAATTACCGATCCTCAATCCTCAATTCTCAATCCTTGATCCTCAATCCTCAGTCCTCAATCTTCAATCCTCAATCTCCTATCCTCAATCCTCAAGCGTCAATCCACAATCCTCAATCCTCAACCCCCAATCCTCAGTCCTCAAACCTCAATCCTGAAACCTCAACCCCGAATTCGCAATTTTCAGCCCTCAGTCCTCAGAAATCAATTGTCAATCATGTATCCTCAGTAGAATATCCTCAATTCACAGTTTACAATACTCAATCCTCAATCTTCAATCTTCAAATATCGATCCACAAACATCAATTCTCATCACTCAACACTCAACACTCAGTCCTCAATCTTCAATCCTCAACCTTCAATCCTCAATCTTCAATCCTCAATCTTCAATCCTCAATGCTCAATACTCAGTCCTCAATCCTCAGTCCTCAATCCTCAATCCTCAGTTCTCAATCCTCAAACTTCAATCCTAAATACTCAATCTTCAATCCTCAATCCTCAATAGTCAATCCTCAATCGTCAATCCTCAATACTCAATCTTCAATCCACAATCCTCAATCCTCAATCGTCATTCCTCAATCCTTAATTCTCAATCCTCAATCCTCGGACCTCAGTCCTCAACTTTCAATCCTCAATACTCTACCTCCAATCCTCAATCCTCAACAATCAATCCTTAATCCTCAATCCTGAATTTCAATCCTCCATCCTCAATACCCAAACCTCAATCTTCAATTCTCAATCCTCGATCCTCAGTCCTCAATTCTCAACCCTCAGTCCCCGTCCTCAATCCTCATCCCTCAGTCCTCAATCTTCAATCCTCAATCCTCAATCCTCAATCATCAATACTCAATCTTCGATCCTCAATCCTCAATCCTTGATCCTCAATCCTCAGTCGTCAATCCTCAATCCTCAATTTTCAATCATCAATACCCAATCTTCAATCCTCAATCCTCAATCCTCAATCCTCGATCCTCAGTCTTCAATCCTCAATCCTCAATTCTCAATCCCCAGTCCTCAATCTTCGATCCTCAATGCTCAATAATCAGTCCTCAATCCTCAGTCCTCAATCCTCAATCCTCAATCCTCAGTCATGAATACTCAATCTTCAATACTCAATCCTCAATCCTCAATCCTCAATCCTCAATCCTCAACCCTCAGTCCTCATCCTCAATTCTCAATCCTCAATTCTCGCTCTTCAATCCTCAGTAATCAATCTCCAATCCTAGATCCTCAATCCCCAATCCTCAATCCTTAATCCTCAATCTTCAATCCTCAATCCCCAGTCCTCAATTCTCAATCCTCAATACTCAATCTACAATCCTCAGTCCTCAATCCTCAATACTCAACCCTCAATCCTCAATATTCAACACACAACCCTCAACCATCAATTCTCAATACTCAACCATCAATCCTCAATTCTCAATACTCAATGGAATATCCTGAATTCTCATGTTTCAATACTCAATCCACAATACTCAATAATCAAATCTCAATCCTCAAACATCAATTCTCAACACTCAGCCCTCAACACTCACTCCTCAATCATCAATACTCAATCTTCAATCCTCAATCCTCAATCCTTGATCCTCAATCCTCAGTCGTCAATCCTCAATCCTCAATTTTCAATTATCAATACCCAATCTTCAATCCTCAATCCTCAATCCTCAATCCTCGATCCTCAATCTTCAATCCTCAATCCTCAATTCTCAATCCCCAGTCCTCAACCTTCAATCCTCAATGCTCAATAATCAGTCCTCAATCCTCAGTCCTCAATCCTCAATCCTCAATCCTCAGTCATGAATACTCAATCTTCAATCCTCAATACTCAATCTTCAATCCTCAATCCTCAATCCTCAATACTTAATACTCAATCCTCAATCCTCAATCCTCAGACATGAATACTCCATCTTCAATACTCAATCCACAATCCTCAATCCTCAATCCTCAATCCTCAATCCTCAAAACTCAAACTTCAACCCTCAATCGTCAATCATCAATACCCAATCCTCAACCTTCAATCCTCAATCCTCAATCCTCAATCCTCAATCCTCAATCCTCAATCCTCAATCCTCAATCTTCAATCCTCAAAACTCAAACTTCAATCCTCAATCCTCAATCCCCAATCCCCAGGCCTCAATCTTCAATCCTCAATTCTCAATCCTTGATCCTCAATCCTCAGTCCTCAATCTTCAATCCTCAATCTCCTATCCTCAATCCTCAAGCGTCAATCCACAATCCTCAATCCTCAACCCCCAATCCTCAGTCCTCAAACCTCAATCCTGAAACCTCAACCCCGAATTCGCAATTTTCAGCCCTCAGTCCTCAGAAATCAATTGTCAATCATGTATCCTCAGTAGAATATCCTCAATTCACAGTTTACAATACTCAATCCTCAATCTTCAATCTTCAAATATCGATCCACAAACATCAATTCTCATCACTCAACACTCAACACTCAGTCCTCAATCTTCAATCCTCAACCTTCAATCCTCAATCTTCAATCCTCAATCTTCAATCCTCAATGCTCAATACTCAGTCCTCAATCCTCAGTCCTCAATCCTCAATCCTCAGTCCTCAATCCTCAAACTTCAATCCTAAATACTCAATCTTCAATCCTCAATCCTCAATACTCAATCCTCAATCGTCAATCCTCAATACTCAATCTTCAATCCACAATCCTCAATCCTCAATCGTCATTCCTCAATCCTTAATTCTCAATCCTCAATCCTCGGACCTCAGTCCTCAACTTTCAATCCTCAATACTCTACCTCCAATCCTCAATCCTCAACAATCAATCCTTAATCCTCAATCCTGAATTTCAATCCTCCATCCTCAATACCCAAACCTCAATCTTCAATTCTCAATCCTCGATCCTCAGTCCTCAATTCTCAACCCTCAGTCCCCGTCCTCAATCCTCATCCCTCAGTCCTCAATCTTCAATCCTCAATCCTCAATCCTCAATCATCAATACTCAATCTTCAATCCTCAATCCTCAATCCTTGATCCTCAATCCTCAGTCGTCAATCCTCAATCCTCAATTTTCAATCATCAATACCCAATCTTCAATCCTCAATCCTCAATCCTCAATCCTCGATCCTCAGTCTTCAATCCTCAATCCTCAATTCTCAATCCCCAGTCCTCAATCTTCGATCCTCAATGCTCAATAATCAGTCCTCAATCCTCAGTCCTCAATCCTCAATCCTCAATCCTCAGTCATGAATACTCAATCTTCAATACTCAATCCTCAATCCTCAATCCTCAATCCTCAATCCTCAACCCTCAGTCCTCATCCTCAATTCTCAATCCTCAATTCTCGCTCTTCAATCCTCAATAATCAATCTCCAATCCTAGATCCTCAATCCCCAATCCTCAATCCTTAATCCTCAATCTTCAATCCTCAATCCCCAGTCCTCAATTCTCAATCCTCAATACTCAATCTACAATCCTCAGTCCTCAATCCTCAATACTCAACCCTCAATCCTCAATATTCAACACACAACCCTCAACCATCAATTCTCAATACTCAACCATCAATCCTCAATTCTCAATACTCAATGGAATATCCTGAATTCTCATGTTTCAATACTCAATCCACAATACTCAATAATCAAATCTCAATCCTCAAACATCAATTCTCAACACTCAGCCCTCAACACTCACTCCTCAATCATCAATACTCAATCTTCAATCCTCAATCCTCAATCCTTGATCCTCAATCCTCAGTCGTCAATCCTCAATCCTCAATTTTCAATTATCAATACCCAATCTTCAATCCTCAATCCTCAATCCTCAATCCCCGATCCTCAATCTTCAATCCTCAATCCTCAATTCTCAATCCCCAGTCCTCAACCTTCAATCCTCAATGCTCAATAATCAGTCCTCAATCCTCAGTCCTCAATCCTCAATCCTCAATCCTCAGTCATGAATACTCAATCTTCAATCCTCAATACTCAATCTTCAATCCTCAATCCTCAATCCTCAATACTTAATACTCAATCCTCAATCCTCAATCCTCAGACATGAATACTCCATCTTCAATACTCAATCCACAATCCTCAATCCTCAATCCTCAATCCTCAATCCTCAAAACTCAAACTTCAATCCTCAATCCTCAATCCCCAATCCCCAGGCCTCAATCTTCAATCCTCAATCCTCAATCCTTGATCCTCAATCCTCAGTCCTCAATCTTCAATCCTCAATCTCCTATCCTCAATCCTCAAGCGTCAATCCACAATCCTCAATCCTCAAACCTCAATCCTCAGTCCTCAAACCTCAATCCTGAAACCTCAACCCCGAATTCGCAATTTTCAGCCCTCAGCCCTCAGAAATCAATTGCCAATCATGAATCCTCAGTAGAATATCCTCAATTCACAGTTTACAATACTCAATCCTCAATCTTCAATCTTCAAATATCGATCCACAAACATCAATTCTCATCACTCAACGCTCAACACTCAGTCCTCAATCTTCAATGCTCAATCCTCAACCCTCAATCGTCAATCCTCAATCCCCAATCCTCTATCGTCAATCCTCAATCCTCAATCCTCCATCCTGAATCCGCAATCCTCAATCTTCAATCCACAATACTCAATCTTCAATCTTCAATCCTCAATCCTCAATCCTCAATCCGCAGTCCTCAATCTTCAATCCTCAATACTCAGTCTTCAATTCTCAATCCTCAATCCTGAAATCCTGATCCCTCAATATTCAACACACAAACCTCAACCTTCAATCCTCAATACTCAACCGTCAATCCTCAATTCTCAATACTCAATAGAATATCCTGAACACTCAGCTTTCAATACTCAATCCTCAATCTTCAATCTTCAAGTCTCCATCCACAAACATCAATTCTCATCACTCAACCCTCAACACTCAGTCATCAATCTTCAATCCTCAATCCTCAATACCCAATCCTCAGTCCTCAACCTTCAATACTCAATCCTCAATCCTAAAATCCTCAATCCTCAATGTTCAACACACAACCCTCAACCATCAATCCTCAATACTCAACCATCAATGCTCAATTCTCAATACTCAATAGAATATCCTGAATTCTCATGTTTCAATACTCAATACACAATATTGAATAATCAAATCTCAATACTCAAATATCAATTCTCAACACTCAATCCTCAACACTCAGGCCTCTCTCTTCAATCTTCCACCATCAATCCTCTATCCTCAAGCGTCAATCCTCAATCCTCAATCCTCAACACTCAGGCCTCTCTCTTCAATCTTCCACCATCAATCCTCTATCCTCAAGCGTCAATCCTCAATCCTCAATCCTCAGCACTCTATCCTCAGTCCTCAACCCTCAGTTCCGAATCCTCAATCCTGAATCCTCAAGCTTCATTCCTCAGTCCGCAACAACCAATCGTCAATCCTCTATCCTCATTAGAATATCCTCAATTCACAGTTTTCAATACTCAATCCCCAACCTTCAATCTTCAAATCTCAATCCACAAACATCAATTCTCGTCACTCAATCCTCAACACTCTGTCATCAACATTCAATCCTCAATCCTCAACCCTCAATCGTCAATCCTCAATCCCCAATACTCTATCGTCAATCCTCAATCCTCAATCCTCCATCCTGAATCCTCAATCCTCAATCTTCAATCCACAATACTCAATCTTCAATCTTCAATACTCAATCCTCAATCCTCAATCCTCAATCCGCAATCCTCAATCTTCAATCCTCAATAGTCAGTCTTCAATTCTCAATCCTCAGTCCTGAAATCCTGATCCCTCAATATTCAACACACAACCCTTCAACCTTCAATCCTCAATACTCAACCGTCAATGCTCAATTCTCAATGCTCAATAGAATATCCTGAATTCTCAGCTTTCAATACTCACTCCTCAATCTTCAATCTTCAAGTCTCCATCCACAAACATCAATCCTCATCACTCAACCCTCAACACTCAGTCATCAATCTTCAATCCTCAATCCTCAATACTCAATCCTCAGTCCTCAACCTTCAATACTCAATCCTGAATCCTAAAATCCTCAATCCTCAATGTTCAACACACAACCCTCAACAATCAATCCTCAATATTCAACCATCAATGCTCAATTCTCAATACTCAATAGAATATGCTGAATTCTCAGTTTTCAATACTCAATCCTCAATCTTCAATCTTCAAGTCTCCATCCACAGACATCTATTCTCATCGCTCAGCCCTCAACACTCAGTCCTCAATCTTCAATCCTCAACCCTCAATACTCAATCTTCTATCCTCAATACTCAATCTGCAATCCTCTAATCCTCAATCCTCAATCCTCAATCCTCAATCCTCAGTCATCAATCCTCAATCTTCAATACTCAATCCTCAATCTTCAATCTTCAATCTTCAAGTCTCCATCCACAAACATCTATTCTCATCACTCAACCCTCAACCCTTAGTCCTCGTACTCCATCCTCAATCCTCAATCCTCAGTCCTCAATCCTCAATCTTCAATCCTCAATCCTCAACCCTCAATCCTCAATCCTCAATCCTCAATCTTCAATCCTCAGTTATCAATCTCCAATCCTAGATCCTCAATCCCCAATACTCAATCCTTAATTCTCAACCTTCAATCCTCAATCCCCAGTCCCCAATCTTCAATCCTCAATGCTCAATACTCAATCCTCAATCCTCAGTCCTCAATCCTCAATCCTCAGTCCTCAATCCTCAACCCTCAATCCTCTGTCCTCAATCTTCAATCATCAATACTCAACTTTCAATCCTCAATCCTCAATCCTCAATCCCCAATCCTCAATCCCCACTCATCAATCCTCAATCCTCAATCCTCAATCCTCAGTCTTCAATCCTCAATACTCAACCATCAATCCTCAATTCTCAATACTCAATCGTCAGCCTTCAATCCTCAACACTCAATCTTCAATCATCAATCCTCAATGTTCAATTCTCAATCTTCGATCCTCACTGCTGAATCTTCAATCCTCAATCCTCAAACCTCAATCCTCAATCCTCAATCCTTAATCCTCAATCTTCAGTCCTCAGTCCCCAACCCTCAATCTTCAATCCTCAACCCTCAATCCTCATCCTCAATCCTCAATCCTCAATCTTCAATCCTCAATACTCAATCTTCAATCTTCAATCCTGAAATCCTCAATCCTCAATATTCAACACACAACCCTCAAACTTCAATCGTCAATACCCAACCATCAATCCTCAATTCTCATTACTCAATCGTCAGCCTTCAAACCTCAACACTCAATCTTCAATCCTCAAACCTCAACCTTCAATTCTCAATCTTCGATCCTCAATACTGAATCTTCAATCTTCAATCCTCAATCCTCAATCCTCAATCCTCAATCCTTAACCCTCAATCTTCAATCCTCAGTCCCCAATCCTCAATCTTCAATCCTCAACCCTCAATCCTCATCCTCAATCCTCAATCCTCAATCTTCAATCCTCAATCTTCAATCCTCAATCGTCAATCCTCAATCCCCAATACTCTACCATCAATCCTCAATCCACAATCATCAATCCTCAATCCTCAATCTTCAATCCTCAAAACTCAATCTTCAATCTTCAATCCTCAATACTCAATCCTCAATCCTCAATCCTCAATTCGCAATCCTCAATCTTCAATCCTCAATACTCAATCTTCAATCCTCAATCCTCAATCCTGAAATCCTCAATCCTCAATATTCAACACACAACCCTCAAACTTCAATCCTCAATACTCAACCATCAATCCTCAATTCTCAATACTCAATCGTCAGCCTTCAAACCTCAACACTCAATCTTCAATCCACAAACCTCAGTCTTCAATTCTCAATCTTCGATCCTCCATACTGAATCTTCTATCTTCAATCCTCAATCCTCAATCCTCAATCCTCAATCCTTAATCCTCAATCTTCAATCCTCAGTCCCCAATCCTCAATCTTCAATCCTCAACCCTCAATCCTCATCCTCAATCCTCAATCCTCAATCTTCAATCCTCAATACTCAATCCTCAATCCTCAATCCTCAATCCTCAACCTTCAATCCTCAATACTCAACCGTCAATCCTCAATCCTCAATCCTCAATCCTCAATCCTCAATCCTCAATCCTCAATCCTCAATCCTCAATCCTCAATAATCAACACACAACCCTCAACCATCAATCCTCAATACTCAACCACCAATACTCAATTCTCAATTCTCAATAGAATATCCTGAATTCTCATGTTTCAATTCTCAATCCACAATATTCAATAATCAAATCTCAATCCTCAAACATCAATTCTCCACACTCAATCCTCGACACTCAGTCCTCTCTCTTCAATCTTCCATCATCAATCCTCTATACTCAAGCGTCAATCCTCAATCCTCAATCCTCAACCGTCAATCCTCAGTCCTCAAACCTCAATTCCGAATCCTCAATCCTGAATCCTCAATCTTCACCCCTCAGTCCGCAACAATCAATTGTCAATTCTCAATCGTCAATAGAATATCCTCAATTCACAGTTTTCAATACCCAATCCTCAACCTTCAAACTTCAACTCTCAATCCACAAACATCAATTCTCATCACTCAAACCTCAACACTCAGTCCTCAATCTTCAATCCTCAATCCTCAATCCTCAATCGTCAATCCTCAATCCCCAATCCTCTATCATCAATCCTCAATCCTCAATCCTCAATCCTCAATATTCAACACTCAACCCTCAACCATCAATTCTCAATACTCAACCATCAATCCTCAATCTTCAATCCTCAATACTCAGTCTTCAATCCTCAATTCTCAATCCTCAATCCTCAATCCTCAATACTCAATCGTCAGTCTTCAATCATCAACACTCAATCTTCAATCCTCAATCCCCAATCGTCAATCCCCAATCCTCATTCTTCAATCCTCAATACCCAATCCTCAATCTCCCATCCTCAATCCTCAATCCTCAATTCTCAATCCTCAATCCTCAGTCCTCAGTCATCAAACATCAATCCTCAACCCTCAGCCCTCATCCTCAATCCTCAATCCTCAATCTTCTATCTTCAATCCTCAATACTCAATCTTCAATCCTCAATCCTCAGTCCTCAAACCTCAATTCTGAATCCTCAATCCTGAATCCTCAATCTTCAGTCCCCAGACCTCAGCCATCAATGCTCAATTCTCAATACTCAACAGAATATCCAGAATTCTCAGTTTTCAATACTCAATCCCCAATCTTCAATCTTCAAATCTCAATCCACAAACATCAATCCTCATCACTCAACCCTCAACACTCAGTCCTCAATCTTCAATCCTCAATTCTCAATCCTCAATCGTCATTCCTCAATCCCCAATCCTCTATCATCAATCCTCAATTCTCAATCCTCAATCCTCAATCCTCAATCCCCAACCTTCAATCCTCGATACTCAATCTTCAATCTTCAACACTCAGTCCTCAATCCCCAATCCTCAATCCGCAATCCTCAATCTTCAATCCTCAATACTCAATCTTCAATCCTCAATCCTCAATCCTGAAATCCTCAATCCTCAATATTCAACACACAACCCTCAAACTTCAACCCTCAATACTCAACCATCAGTCCTCAATTCTCAATAATCAATCGGCAGTCTTCAATCCTCAACACTCAATCTTCAATCCTCAATCCTCAATCTTCAATCCTCAACACTCAATCTTCAATCCTCAATCCCCAATTCTCAATCCTCAATCCTCAATACTCAATCCTCAACCCTCAATCCTCAACCTCAATCCTCAATCCTCAATCTTCAATCCTCAATACTCAATCTTCAATCCTCAATCCTGAAATCCTCAATCCTCAATATTCAACACACAACCCTCAAACTTCAATCCTCAATACCCAACCATCAATCCTCAATTCTCATTACTCAATCGTCAGCCTTCAAACCTCAACACTCAATCTTCAATCCTCAAACCTCAATCTTCAATTCTCAATCTTCGATCCTCAATACTGAATCTTCAATCTTCAATCCTCAATCCTCAATACTCAATCCTCAATCCTTAATCCTCAATCTTCAATCCTCAGTCCCCAATCCTCAATCTTCAATCCTCAACCCTCAATCCTCATCCTCAATCCTCAATCCTCAATCTTCAATCCTCAATACTCAATCTTCAATCCTCAGTCCTGAATCCTCAATCCTCAATCTTCAATCCTCAAAACTCAAACTTCAATCCTCAATCCTCAATACCGAATCCCCAGGCCTCAATCTTCAATCCTCAATCCTCAATCCTCAATCCTCATTCTTCAATCCTCAATCCTCAATCTTCAATCTGCAATCCTCAATACTCAATCCTCAATCCTCAATCGTCAATCCTCAAACCCCAAACCTCCATCATCAATACTCAATCCTCAATCCTCAACCATCAATCCTCTATCCTCAATTCTCACTCTTCAATCCTCAATAATCAATCTCCAATCCTAGATCCTCAATCCCCAGTCCTCAATCCTTAATCCTCAACCTTCAATCCTCAATCCCCAGTCCTCAATTCTCAATCCTCAATACTCAATCTTCAATCCTCAGTCCTCAATCCTTAATACTCAATCGTCAATCCTCAATATTCAACACACAACCCTCAACCATCAATTCTCAATCCTCAATCCTCAATCCTCATCCCTCAATCCTCAGACCTCAAACCTCAATTCCGAATCCTCAATCCTGAATGCTCGATCTTCATCCCAAAGTCCGCAACAATCAGTTGCCAATCCTCAATGCTCACTAGAATACAATCAATTCACAGTTTTCGATACTCAATCCCCCATCTTCAATCTTCAAATCTCAATCCACAAACATCAACCCTCGTCACTCTACCCTCAACACTCAGTCCTCAATCTCCAATCCTCAAACCTCAATCCTGAAACTTCAATACTCAATACTCAATCTTCAATCCTCAATCCTCAATTCTCAATTCCCAATCCTCAATCCTCAATCCTCAATCGTCAATCCTCAATCCCCAATCCTCAATCTTCAGTCCTCAATCCTCAATCCTCAACCCTCAATCGCCAATCCTCAATCCCCAAACCTCAATCTTCAATCCTCAAAACTCAAACTTCAATCCTGAGTCCTCAATCCCCAATCCCCTGGCCTCAATCTTCAATCCTCAATCCTCAATCCTTGATCCTCAATCCTCAGTCCTCAATCTTCAATCCTCAATCTCCTATCCTCAATCCTCAAGCGTCAATCCACGATCCTCAATCCTCAACCCTCAATCCTCAGTCCTCAAACCTCAATCCTGAAACCTCAACCCCGAATTCGCAATTTTCAGCCCTCAGTCCTCAGAAATCAATAGTCAATCATGAATCCTCAGTAGAATATCCTCAATTCACAGTTTACAATACTCAATCCTCAATCTTCAATCTTCAAATATCGATCCACAAACATCAATTCTCATCACTTAACACTCAACACTCAGTCCTCAATCTTCAATCCTCAATCCTCAATCCTCAGTATTCAATCCTATATACTCAATCTTCAATCCTCAATCCTCAATACCCAATCCTCAATCGTCAATCCCCAATACTCAATCTTCAATCCACAATCCTCAATCCTCAATCTTCATTCCTCAATCCTTAATCCTCAATCCTCAATCCTCAGTCCTCAGTCCTCAATCTTCAATCCTCAGTACTCAATCACCAATCCTCAATCCTCAACAATCAATCCATAATCCTCAATCCTGAATCTTCAATCCTCCATCCTCAATACCCAAACCTCAATCTTCAATCCTCAATCCTCGATCCTCAGTCCTCAATTCTCAGCCCTCAGTCCCAAATCCTCAACCCTCAGTCCTCGTCCTCAATCCCCAACCCTCAATCCTCAATCCTCAAGTTTCAATCATCAGTACTCAATCTTCAATCCTCAATCCTCAATCCTCAATCTTCAATCCTCAATACTCAATCTTCAATCATCAATACTCAATCCTCAATCCTCAATCCTAAATCGTCAATCCTCAGACCCCAATCCTCTATCATCAATACTCAATCCTCAATCCTCAATCCTCAATGCTCAATCCTCAATCTTCAATCCTCAGTACTCAATCTTCTATCTGCAATCCTCAATCCTCAATCCTAAATTCTCAATCCGCTATCCTCAATCCTCAATCCTCAATACTCAATCTTCAATCCTCAATCCTGAATCCTGAATCCTCAATCTTCAGCCCTCAGTCCTCAACAATCAGTTGTCAATCCTCAATCCTCAACCTTCAATCCTCAATCCTCAATTCACAATCCTCAATACTGAGTCCTCAATCGTCAATCCTCAATCCCAAATCCTCAATCTTCAATCCTCAATCCTCAATCATCAATCCCCAATCCTCAATCCTCATTCCTCAAACCTCAATCCTCAACCCTCAGTCCTCATCCTTAATTCTCAATTCTCAATCCTCAATCCTCAATTCTCAATCTTCAATCCTCAATAATCAATCTCCAATCCTAGATCCTCAATCCCCAATCCTCAGTCCTTAATCCTCATTCTTCAATCCTCAAACCCCAGTCCACAATCCTCAATCCTCAATCCTCAATCCTCAATCCTCAATATTCAACACACAACCCTCAAGCATAAATTCTCAATACTCAACAATCAATCCTCAATTCTCAATACTCAATAGAATATCCTGAATTCTAATGGTTGAATACTCAATCCACAATATTCAATAATCAAACCTCAATCCTCAAACATCAATTCTCAACACTCAATCCTCAACACTCAGTCCTCTCTCTTCAATCCTCCATCCTCAGTCCTCAATCCTCAAGAGTCAATCCTCAGTCCTCAATCTTCAAACCTCAATTCTCAGTCCTCAAACCTCAATCCCGAATCCTCAACCCTGAATCCTCAATCTTCAGCCCTCAGTCCTCAACAATCAATTGTCAATCCTCAATCCTCAATAGAATATCCTCAATTCACAGTTTTCAATACTCAATCACCATTCTTCAATCTTCAAATCTCAATCCACAAACATCAATTCTCTTCACTCAACCCTCAACACTCAGTCCTCAATCTTCAATCCTCAATCCTCAATCCTCAATCTTCAATCCTCAATACACAATTTCCAATCCTCAATCCTCAATTCTCAGTCCACAATACACAATCCTCAATCGTCAATCCTCAATCCCCAATCCTCAATCTTCAATCCTCAATCCTCAATCCTCAATCCTCAGTCCTCAATCTTCAATCCTCAATACTCAAT
Source organism: Calliopsis andreniformis (assembly GCF_051401765.1). NCBI lineage: Eukaryota > Metazoa > Arthropoda > Insecta > Hymenoptera > Andrenidae > Calliopsis > Calliopsis andreniformis. Next base: position 1,649,416 of record NW_027480509.1, on the reverse strand, counting down.
CTTCAATCCTCAATCCTCAATCCTCAATCCTCAATCCTCAATCCTCGATCCTCAGTCCTCAATACTCAACACACAACCCTCAACCGTCAATCCTCAATACTCAACCATCAATACTCAATTCTCAATACTCAATAGAATATCCTGAATTCTCATGTTTCAGTACTAAATCCACAATATTCAATAATCAAATCTCAATCCTCAAACATCAATTCTCAACACTCAATCCTCAACACTCAGTCCTCTCTCTTCAATCTTCCATCATCAATCCTCTATCCTCAACCCTCAATCGTCAATCCTCAATCCCCAATCCTCTATCGTCAATCCTCAACCCTCAATCCTCAATCCTCAATCCTCAATCCTCATTCTTCAATCCTCAATCCTCAATCCTCAATCTGCAATCCTCAATACTCAATCCTCAATCCTCAATCGTCAATCCTCAGACCCCAATCCTCTATCATCAATACTCAATCCTCAATCCTCAATCCTCAATGCTCAATCCTCAATCTTCAATCCTCAGTACTCAATCTTCTATCTGCAATCCTCAATCCTCAATCCTCAATCCTCAATCCGCTATCCTCAATCCTCAATCCTCAATACTCAATCTTCAATCCTCAATCCTCAATCCTGAAATCCTCAATCCTCAATATTCAACACACAACCCTCAAGCTTCAATCCTCAATACTCAACCATCAATCCTCAATTCTGAATACTCAATCGTCAGCCTTCAAACCTCAACACTCAATCTTCAATCCTCAAACCTCAGTCTTCAATTATCAATCTTCGATCCTCCATTCTGAATCTTCAATCTTCAATCCTCAATCCTCAATCCTCAATCCTCAATCCTTAATCCTCAATCTTCAATCCTCAGTCCCCAATCCTCAATCTTCAATACTCAACCCTCAATCCTCATCCTCAATCCTCAATCCTCAATCTTCAATCCTCAATGCTCAATCCTCAATCGTCAATCCTCAATCCCCAATCCTCAATCTTCAATCCTCAATCCCCAATCCTCAATCCTCAATCCTCAATCTTCAATCCTCAATACTCAGTCGTCAATCCTCAATCCTCAATCCTCAATCCCCAATCCTCAATCCTCAATCCTCAATAATCAACACACAACCCTCAACCATCATTCCTCAATACTCAACCGTCAATCGTCACTTCTCAATACTCAATAGAATATCCTGAATTCTCAGCTTTCAATACTCAATCCTCAATCTTCAATCTTCAAGTCTCCATCCACAAACATCAATTCTCATCACTCAACCCTCAACACTCAGTCATCAATCTTCAATCCTCAATCCTCAATACTCAATCCTCAGTCCTCAATCTTCAATACACAATCCTCAATCCTAAAATCCTCAATCCTCAATGTTCAACACACAACCCTCAACCATCAATCCTCAATACTCAACCATCAATGCTCAATTCTCAATACTCAATAGAATATGCTGAATTCTCAGTTTTCAATACTCAATCCTCAATCTTCAATCTTCAAGTCTCCATCCACAGACATCTATTCTCATCGCTCAACCCTCAACACTCAGTCCTCAATCTTCAATCCTCAACCCTCAATACTCAATCTTCTATCCTCAATACTCAACCTTCAATCCTCAATCTTCAATCCTCAATCCTCAATCCTCAATCCTCAGTCATCAATCCTCAATCTTCAATACTCAATCCTCAATCTTCAATCTTCAATTTTCAAGTCTCCATCCACAAACATCTATTCTCATCACTCAACCCTCAACCCTTAGTCCTCGTACTCCACCCTCAATTCTCAATCCTCAATCCTCAATCCTCAATCATCAGTCCCTAATCCTCAACCCTCAATCCTCAATCCTCAATCCTCAATCTTCAATCCTCAGTTATCAATCTCCAATCCTAGATCCTCAATCCCCAATACTCAATCCTTAATCCTCAACCTTCAATCCTCAATCCCCAGTCCCCAATCTTCAATCGTCAACGCTCAATACTCAATCCTCAATACTCAGTCCTCAATCCTCAATCCTCAGTCCTCAATCCTCAACCCTCAATCCTCTGTCCTCAATCTTCTATCATCAATACTCAACTTTCAATCCTCAATCCTCAATCCTCAATCCCCAATCCTCAATCCTCACTCATCTATCCTCAATCCTCAATCCTCAATCCTCATTCTTCAATCCACAATACTCAACCATCAATCCTCAATTATCAATACTCAATCGTCAGCCTTCAATCCTCAACACTCAATCTTCAATCATCAATCCTCAATCTTCAATTCTCAATCTTCGATCCTCACTGCTGAATCTTCAATCCTCAATCCTCAAACCTCAATCCTCAATCCTCAATCCTTAATCCTCAATCTTCAGTCCTCAGTCCCCAACCCTCAATCTTCAATCCTCAACCCTCAATCCTCAACCTCAATCCTCAATCCTCAATCTTCAATCCTCAATACTCAATCTTCAATCCTCAATCCTGAAATCCTCAATCCTCAATATTCAACACACAACCCTCAAACTTCAATCCTCAATACCCAACCATCAATCCTCAATTCTCATTACTCAATCGTCAGCCTTCAAACCTCAACACTCAATCTTCAATCCTCAAACCTCAATCTTCAATTCTCAATCTTCGATCCTCAATACTGAATCTTCAATCTTCAATCCTCAATCCTCAATACTCAATCCTCAATCCTTAATCCTCAATCTTCAATCCTCAGTCCCCAATCCTCAATCTTCAATCCTCAACCCTCAATCCTCATCCTCAATCCTCAATCCTCAATCTTCAATCCTCAATACTCAATCTTCAATCCTCAGTCCTGAATCCTCAATCCTCAATCTTCAATCCTCAAAACTCAAACTTCAATCCCCAATCCTCAATACCGAATCCCCAGGCCTCAATCTTCAATCCTCAATCCTCAATCCTCAATCCTCATTCTTCAATCCTCAATCCTCAATCTTCAATCTGCAATCCTCAATACTCAATCCTCAATCCTCAATCGTCAATCCTCAAACCCCAAACCTCCATCATCAATACTCAATCCTCAATCCTCAACCATCAATCCTCTATCCTCAATTCTCACTCTTCAATCCTCAATAGTCAATCTCCAATCCTAGATCCTCAATCCCCAGTCCTCAATCCTTAATCCTCAACCTTCAATCCTCAATCCCCAGTCCTCAATTCTCAATCCTCAATACTCAATCTTCAATCCTCAGTCCTCAATCCTTAATACTCAATCGTCAATCCTCAATATTCAACACACAACCCTCAACCATCAATTCTCAATCCTCAATCCTCAATCCTCATCCCTCAATCCTCAGACCTCAAACCTCAATTCCGAATCCTCAATCCTGAATGCTCGATCTTCATCCCAAAGTCCGCAACAATCAGTTGCCAATCCTCAATGCTCACTAGAATACAATCAATTCACAGTTTTCGATACTCAATCCCCCATCTTCAATCGCCAAATCTCAATCCACAAACATCAACCCTCGTCACTCTACCCTCAACACTCAGTCCTCGATCTCCAATCCTCAAACCTCAATCCTGAAACTTCAATACTCAATACTCAATCTTCAATCCTCAATCCTCAATTCTCAATTCCCAATCCTCAATCCTCAATCCTCAATCGTCAATCCTCAATCCCCAATCCTCAATTTTCAGTCCTCAATCCTCAATCCTCAACCCTCAATCGCCAATCCTCAATCCCCAAACCTCAATCTTCAATCCTCAAAACTCAAACTTCAATCCTGAGTCCTCAATCCCCAATCCCCTGGCCTCAATCTTCAATCCTCAATCCTCAATCCTTGATCCTCAATCCTCAGTCCTCAATCTTCAATCCTCAATCTCCTATCCTCAATCCTCAAGCGTCAATCCACGATCCTCAATCCTCAACCCTCAATCCTCAGTCCTCAAACCTCAATCCTGAAACCTCAACCCCGAATTCGCAATTTTGAGCCCTCAGTCCTCAGAAATCAATAGTCAATCATGAATCCTCAGTAGAATATCCTCAATTCACAGTTTACAATACTCAATCCTCAATCTTCAATCTTCAAATATCGATCCACAAACATCAATTCTCATCACTTAACACTCAACACTCAGTCCTCAATCTTCAATCCTCAATCCTCAATCCTCAGTTTTCAATCCTATATACTCAATCTTCAATCCTCAATCCTCAATACCCAATCCTCAATCGTCAATCCCCAATACTCAATCTTCAATCCACAATCCTCAATCCTCAATCTTCATTCCTCAATCCTTAATCCTCAATCCTCAATCCTCAGTCCTCAGTCCTCAATCTTCAATCCTCAGTACTCAATCACCAATCCTCAATCCTCAACAATCAATCCATAATCCTCAATCCTGAATCTTCAATCCTCCATCCTCAATACCCAAACCTCAATCTTCAATCCTCAATCCTCGATCCTCAGTCCTCAATTCTCAGCCCTCAGTCCCAAATCCTCAACCCTCAGTCCTCGTCCTCAATCCCCAACCCTCAATCCTCAATCCTCAAGTTTCAATCATCAATACTCAATCTTCAATCCTCAATCCTCAATCCTCAATCCTCAATACTCAATCTTCAATCCACAATCCTCAATCCTCAATGCTCAATCCTCAATCTTCAATCCTCAGTACTCAATCTTCTATCTGCAATCCTCAATCCTCAATCCTAAATTCTCAATCCGCTATCCTCAATCCTCAATCCTCAATACTCAATCTTCAATCCTCAATCCTCAATCCTGAAATCCTCAATCCTCAATATTCAACACACAACCCTCAAGCTTCAATCCTCAATACTCAACCATCAATCCTCAATTCTGAATACTCAATCGTCAGCCTTCAAACCTCAACACTCAATCTTCAATCCTCAAACCTCAGTCTTCAATTATCAATCTTCGATCCTCCATTCTGAATCTTCAATCTTCAATCCTCAATCCTCAATCCTCAATCCTCAATCCTTAATCCTCAATCTTCAATCCTCAGTCCCCAATCCTCAATCTTCAATACTCAACCCTCAATCCTCATCCTCAATCCTCAATCCTCAATCTTCAATCCTCAATGCTCAATCCTCAATCGTCAATCCTCAATCCCCAATCCTCAATCTTCAATCCTCAATCCCCAATCCTCAATCCTCAATCCTCAATCTTCAATCCTCAATACTCAGTCGTCAATCCTCAATCCTCAATCCTCAATCCCCAATCCTCAATCCTCAATCCTCAATAATCAACACACAACCCTCAACCATCATTCCTCAATACTCAACCGTCAATCGTCACTTCTCAATACTCAATAGAATATCCTGAATTCTCAGCTTTCAATACTCAATCCTCAATCTTCAATCTTCAAGTCTCCATCCACAAACATCAATTCTCATCACTCAACCCTCAACACTCAGTCATCAATCTTCAATCCTCAATCCTCAATACTCAATCCTCAGTCCTCAATCTTCAATACACAATCCTCAATCCTAAAATCCTCAATCCTCAATGTTCAACACACAACCCTCAACCATCAATCCTCAATACTCAACCATCAATGCTCAATTCTCAATACTCAATAGAATATGCTGAATTCTCAGTTTTCAATACTCAATCCTCAATCTTCAATCTTCAAGTCTCCATCCACAGACATCTATTCTCATCGCTCAACCCTCAACACTCAGTCCTCAATCTTCAATCCTCAACCCTCAATACTCAATCTTCTATCCTCAATACTCAACCTTCAATCCTCAATCTTCAATCCTCAATCCTCAATCCTCAATCCTCAGTCATCAATCCTCAATCTTCAATACTCAATCCTCAATCTTCAATCTTCAATTTTCAAGTCTCCATCCACAAACATCTATTCTCATCACTCAACCCTCAACCCTTAGTCCTCGTACTCCACCCTCAATTCTCAATCCTCAATCCTCAATCCTCAATCATCAGTCCCTAATCCTCAACCCTCAATCCTCAATCCTCAATCCTCAATCTTCAATCCTCAGTTATCAATCTCCAATCCTAGATCCTCAATCCCCAATACTCAATCCTTAATCCTCAACCTTCAATCCTCAATCCCCAGTCCCCAATCTTCAATCGTCAACGCTCAATACTCAATCCTCAATACTCAGTCCTCAATCCTCAATCCTCAGTCCTCAATCCTCAACCCTCAATCCTCTGTCCTCAATCTTCTATCATCAATACTCAACTTTCAATCCTCAATCCTCAATCCTCAATCCCCAATCCTCAATCCTCACTCATCTATCCTCAATCCTCAATCCTCAATCCTCATTCTTCAATCCACAATACTCAACCATCAATCCTCAATTATCAATACTCAATCGTCAGCCTTCAATCCTCAACACTCAATCTTCAATCATCAATCCTCAATCTTCAATTCTCAATCTTCGATCCTCACTGCTGAATCTTCAATCCTCAATCCTCAAACCTCAATCCTCAATCCTCAATCCTTAATCCTCAATCTTCAGTCCTCAGTCCCCAACCCTCAATCTTCAATCCTCAACCCTCAATCCTCAACCTCAATCCTCAATCCTCAATCTTCAATCCTCAATACTCAATCTTCAATCCTCAATCCTGAAATCCTCAATCCTCAATATTCAACACACAACCCTCAAACTTCAATCCTCAATACCCAACCATCAATCCTCAATTCTCATTACTCAATCGTCAGCCTTCAAACCTCAACACTCAATCTTCAATCCTCAAACCTCAATCTTCAATTCTCAATCTTCGATCCTCAATACTGAATCTTCAATCTTCAATCCTCAATCCTCAATACTCAATCCTCAATCCTTAATCCTCAATCTTCAATCCTCAGTCCCCAATCCTCAATCTTCAATCCTCAACCCTCAATCCTCATCCTCAATCCTCAATCCTCAATCTTCAATCCTCAATACTCAATCTTCAATCCTCAGTCCTGAATCCTCAATCCTCAATCTTCAATCCTCAAAACTCAAACTTCAATCCCCAATCCTCAATACCGAATCCCCAGGCCTCAATCTTCAATCCTCAATCCTCAATCCTCAATCCTCATTCTTCAATCCTCAATCCTCAATCTTCAATCTGCAATCCTCAATACTCAATCCTCAATCCTCAATCGTCAATCCTCAAACCCCAAACCTCCATCATCAATACTCAATCCTCAATCCTCAACCATCAATCCTCTATCCTCAATTCTCACTCTTCAATCCTCAATAATCAATCTCCAATCCTAGATCCTCAATCCCCAGTCCTCAATCCTTAATCCTCAACCTTCAATCCTCAATCCCCAGTCCTCAATTCTCAATCCTCAATACTCAATCTTCAATCCTCAGTCCTCAATCCTTAATACTCAATCGTCAATCCTCAATATTCAACACACAACCCTCAACCATCAATTCTCAATCCTCAATCCTCAATCCTCATCCCTCAATCCTCAGACCTCAAACCTCAATTCCGAATCCTCAATCCTGAATGCTCGATCTTCATCCCAAAGTCCGCAACAATCAGTTGCCAATCCTCAATGCTCACTAGAATACAATCAATTCACAGTTTTCGATACTCAATCCCCCATCTTCAATCGCCAAATCTCAATCCACAAACATCAACCCTCGTCACTCTACCCTCAACACTCAGTCCTCGATCTCCAATCCTCAAACCTCAATCCTGAAACTTCAATACTCAATACTCAATCTTCAATCCTCAATCCTCAATTCTCAATTCCCAATCCTCAATCCTCAATCCTCAATCGTCAATCCTCAATCCCCAATCCTCAATTTTCAGTCCTCAATCCTCAATCCTCAACCCTCAATCGCCAATCCTCAATCCCCAAACCTCAATCTTCAATACTCAACCCTCAATCCTCATCCTCAATCCTCAATCCTCAATCTTCAATCCTCAATGCTCAATCCTCAATCGTCAATCCTCAATACCCAATCCTCAATCTTCAATCCTCAATCCCCAATCCTCAATCCTCAATCCTCAATCTTCAATCCTCAATACTCAGCCTTCAATCCTCAATCCTCAATCCTCAATCCCCAATCCTCAATCCTCAATCCTCAATAATCAACACACAACCCTCAACCATCAATCCTCAATACTGAACCGTCAATCCTCACTTCTCAATACTCAATAGAATATCCTGAATTCTCAGCTTTCAATACTCAATCCTCAATCTTCAATCTTCAAGTCTCCATCCACAAACATCAATTCTCATCACTCAACCCTCAACACTCAGTCGTCAATCTTCGATCCTCAATCCTCAATACTCAATCCTCAGCCCTCAATCTTCAATACACAATCCTCAATCCTAAAATCCTCAATCCTCAATGTTCAACACACAACCCTCAACCATCAATCCTCAATACTCAACCATCAATGCTCAATTCTCAATACTCAATAGAATATTCTGAATTCTCAGTTTTCAATACTCAATCCTCAATCTTCAATCTTCAAGTCTCCATCCACAGACATCTATTCTCATCGCTCAACCCTCAACACTCAGTCCTCAATCTTCAATCCTCAACCCTCAATACTCAATCTTCTATCCTCAATACTCAACCTTCAATCCTCAATCTTCAATCCTCAATCCTCAATCCTCAATCCTCAGTCATCAATCCTCAATCTTCAATACTCAATCCTCAATCTTCAATCTTCAATCTTCAAGTCTCCATCCACAAACATCTATTCTCATCACTCAACCCTCAACCCTTAGTCCTCGTACTCCATCCTCAATTCTCAATCCTCAATCCTCAATCCTTAATCTTCAATCCTCAATCCTCTACCCTCAATCCTCAATCCTCAATCCTCAATCTTCAATCCTCAGTTATCAATCTCCAATCCTAGATCCTCAATCCCCAATACTCAATCCTTAATCCTCAACCTTCAATCCTCAATCCCCAGTCCCCAATCTTCAATCGTCAATGCTCAATGCTCAATCCTCAATACTCAGTCCTCAATCCTCAATCCTCAGTCCTCAATCCTCAACTCTCAATCCTCTGTCCTCAATCTTCTATCATCAATACTCAACTTTCAATCCTCAATCCTCAATCCTCAATCCCCAATCCTCAATCCTCACTCATCAATCCTCAATCCTCAATCCTCAATCCTCATTCTTCAATCCTCAATACTCAACCATCAATCCTCAATTCTCAATACTCAATCGTCAGCCTTCAATCCTCAACACTCAATCTTCAATCATCAATCCTCAATCTTCAATTCTCAATCTTCGATCCTCACTGCTGAATCTTCAATCCTCAATCCTCAAACCTCAATCCTCAATCCTCAATCCTTAATACTCAATCTTCAGTCCTCAGTCCCCAACCCTCAATCTTCAATCCTCAACCATCAATCCTCAACCTCAATCCTCAATCCTCAATCTTCAATCCTCAATACTCAATCTTCAATCCTCAATCCTGAAATCCTCAATCCTCAATATTCAACACACAACCCTCAAACTTCAATCCTCAATACCCAACCTTCAATCCTCAATTCTCATTACTCAATCGTCAGCCTTCAAACCTCAACACTCAATCTTCAATCCTCAAACCTCAATCCTCAATTCTCAATCTTCGATCCTCAATACTGAATCTTCAATCTTCAATCCTCAATCCTCAATACTCAATCCTCAATCCTTAATCCTCAATCTTCAATCCTCAGTCCCCAATCCTCAATCTTCAATCCTCAACCCTCAATCCTCATCCTCAATCCTCAATCCTCAATCTTCAATCCTCAATACTCAATCTTCAATCCTCAGTCCTGAATCCTCAATCCTCAATCTTCAATCCTCAAAACTCAAACTTCAATCCTCAATCCTCAATACCGAATCCCCAGGCCTCAATCTTCAATCCTCAATCCTCAATCCTCAATCCTCATTCTTCAATCCTCAATCCTCAATCCTCAATCTGCAATCCTCAATACTCAATCCTCAATCCTCAATCGTCAATCCTCAAACCCCAAACCTCCATCATCAATACTCAATCCTCAATCCTCAACCATCAATCCTCTATCCTCAATTCTCACTCTTCAATCCTCAATAATCAATCTCCAATCCTAGATCCTCAATCCCCAGTCCTCAATCCTTAATCCTCAACCTTCAATCCTCAATCCCCAGTCCTCAATTCTCAATCCTCAATACTCAATCTTCAATCCTCAGTCCTCAATCCTTAATACTCAACCGTCAATCCTCAATATTCAACACACAACCCTCAACCATCAATTCTCAATCCTCAATCCTCAATCCTCATCCCTCAATCCTCAGACCTCAAACCTCAATTCCGAATCCTCAATCCTGAATGCTCGATCTTCATCCCAAAGTCCGCAACAATCAGTTGCCAATCCTCAATGCTCACTAGAATACAATCAATTCACAGTTTTCGATACTCAATCCCCCATCTTCAATCTTCAAATCTCAATCCACAAACATCAACCCTCGTCACTCTACCCTCAACACTCAGTCCTCAATCTCCAATCCTCAATCCTCAATCCTGAAACTTCAATACTCAATACTCAATCTTCAATCCTCAATCCTCAATTCTCAATTCCCAATCCTCAATCCTCAATCCTCAATCGTCAATCCTCAATCCCCAATCCTCAATCTTCAGTCCTCAATCCTCAATCCTCAACCCTCAATCGCCAATCCTCAATCCCCAATCCTCAACCTTCAATCCTCAATCCTCAATCCTCAATCCTCAATCCTCAATCCTCAATCCTCAATCCTCAATCTTCAATCCTCAAAACTCAAACTTCAATCCTGAGTCCTCAATCCCCAATCCCCTGGCCTCAATCTTCAATCCTCAATCCTCAATCCTTGATCCTCAATCCTCAGTCCTCAATCTTCAATCCTCAATCTCCTATCCTCAATCCTCAAGCGTCAATCCACGATCCTCAATCCTCAACCCTCAATGCTCAGTCCTCAAACCTCAATCCTGAAACCTCAACCCCGAATTCGCAATTTTCAGCCCTCAGTCCTCAGAAATCAGTAGTCAATCATGAATCCTCAGTAGAATATCCTCAATTCACAGTTTACAATACTCAATCCTCAATCTTCAATCTTCAAATAGCGATCCACAAACATCAATTCTCATCACTTAACACTCAACACTCAGTCCTCAATCTTCAATCCTCAATCCTCAATCCTCAGTATTCAATCCTATATACTCAATCTTCAATCCTCAATCCTCAATACCCAATCCTCAATCGTCAATCCCCAATACTCAATCTTCAATCCACAATCCTCAATCCTCAATCTTCATTCCTCAATCCTTAATCCTCAATCCTCAATCCTCAGTCCTCAGTCCTCAATCTTCAATCCTCAGTACTCAATCACCAATCCTCAATCCTCAACAATCAATCCATAATCCTCAATCCTGAATCTTCAATCCTCCATCCTCAATACCCAAACCTCAATCTTCAATCCTCAATCCTCGATCCTCAGTCCTCAATTCTCAGCCCTCAGTCCCAAATCCTCAACCCTCAGTCCTCGTCCTCAATCCCCAACCCTCAATCCTCAATCCTCAAGTTTCAATCATCAATACTCAATCTTCAATCCTCAATCCTCAATCCTCAATCTTCAATCCTCAATACTCAATCTTCAATCATCAATACTCAATCCTCAATCCTCAATCCTAAATCGTCAATCCTCAGACCCCAATCCTCTATCATCAATACTCAATCCTCAATCCTCAATCATCAATGCTCAATCCTCAATCTTCAATCCTCAGTACTCAATCTTCTATCTGCAATCCTCAATCTTCAATCCTCAACGCTCAATCCTCAATCGTCAATCCTCAATCCCCAATCCTCAATCTTCAATCCTCAATCCCCAATCCTCAATCCTCAATCCTCAATCTTCAATCCTCAATACTCAGCCTTCAATCCTCAATCCTCAATCCTCAATCCTCAATATTCAACACTCAACCCTCAACCATCAATTCTCAATACTCAACCATCAATCCTCAATCTTCAATCCTCAATACTCAATCTTCAATCCTCAATTCTCAATCCTCAATCCTCAATCCTCAATCCTTAATCCTCAATCTTGAATCCTCAGTCCCCAATCCTCAATCTTCAATACTCAACCCTCAATCCTCAATCCTCAATGATCAATCCTCAATCTTCAATCCTCAGTACTCAATCTTCTATCTGCAATCCTCAATCCTCAATCCTCAATCCTCAATCCGCTATCCTCAATCCTCAATCCTCAATACTCAATCTTCAATCCACAATCCTCAATCCTGAAATCCTCAATCCTCAATATTCAACACACAACCCTCAAACTTCAATCCTCAATACTCAACCATCAATCCTCAATTCTCAATACTCAATCGTCAGCCTTCAAACCTCAACACTCAATCTTCAATCCTCAAACCTCAGTCTTCAATTCTCAATCTTCGATCCTCCATACTGAATCTTCAATCTTCAATCTTCAATCCTCAATCCTCCATCCTCAATCCTCAATCCTTAATCCTCAATCTTCAATTCTCAGTCCCCAATCCTCAATCTTCAATACTCAACCCTCAATCCTCATCCTCAATCCTCAATCCTCAATCTTCAATCCTCAATGCTCAATCCTCAATCGTCAATCCTCAATACCCAATCCTCAATCTTCAATCCTCAATCCCCAATCCTCAATCCTCAATCCTCAATCTTCAATCCTCAATACTCAGCCTTCAATCCTCAATCCTCAATCCTCAATCCCCAATCCTCAATCCTCAATCCTCAATAATCAACACACAACCCTCAACCATCAATCCTCAATACTGAACCGTCAATCCTCACTTCTCAATACTCAATAGAATATCCTGAATTCTCAGCTTTCAATACTCAATCCTCAATCTTCAATCTTCAAGTCTCCATCCACAAACATCAATTCTCATCACTCAACCCTCAACACTCAGTCATCAATCTTCGATCCTCAATCCTCAATACTCAATCCTCAGCCCTCAATCTTCAATACACAATCCTCAATCCTAAAATCCTCAATCCTCAATGTTCAACACACAACCCTCTACCATCAATCCTCAATACTCAACCATCAATGCTCAATTCTCAATACTCAATAGAATATGCTGAATTCTCAGTTTTCAATACTCAATCCTCAATCTTCAATCTTCAAGTCTCCATCCACAGACATCTATTCTCATCGCTCAACCCTCAACACTCAGTCCTCAATCTTCAATCCTCAACCCTCAATACTCAATCTTCTATCCTCAATACTCAACCTTCAATCCTCAATCTTCAATCCTCAATCCTCAATCCTCAATCCTCAGTCATCAATCCTCAATCTTCAATACTCAATCCTCAATCTTCAATCTTCAATCTTCAAGTCTCCATCCACAAACATCTATTCTCATCACTCAACCCTCAACCCTTAGTCCTCGTACTCCATCCTCAATTCTCAATCCTCAATCCTCAATCCTTAATCTTCAATCCTCAATCCTCTACCCTCAATCCTCAATCCTCAATCCTCAATCTTCAATCCTCAGTTATCAATCTCCAATCCTAGATCCTCAATCCCCAATACTCAATCCTTAATCCTCAACCTTCAATCCTCAATCCCCAGTCCCCAATCTTCAATCGTCAATGCTCAATGCTCAATCCTCAATACTCAGTCCTCAATCCTCAATCCTCAGTCCTCAATCCTCAACTCTCAATCCTCTGTCCTCAATCTTCTATCATCAATACTCAACTTTCAATCCTCAATCCTCAATCCTCAATCCCCAATCCTCAATCCTCACTCATCAATCCTCAATCCTCAATCCTCAATCCTCATTCTTCAATCCTCAATACTCAACCATCAATCCTCAATTCTCAATACTCAATCGTCAGCCTTCAATCCTCAACACTCAATCTTCAATCATCAATCCTCAATCTTCAATTCTCAATCTTCGATCCTCACTGCTGAATCTTCAATCCTCAATCCTCAAACCTCAATCCTCAATCCTCAATCCTTAATACTCAATCTTCAGTCCTCAGTCCCCAACCCTCAATCTTCAATCCTCAACCATCAATCCTCAAACTCAATCCTCAATCCTCAATCTTCAATCCTCAATACTCAATCTTCAATCCTCAATCCTGAAATCCTCAATCCTCAATATTCAACACACAACCCTCAAACTTCAATCCTCAATACCCAACCTTCAATCCTCAATTCTCATTACTCAATCGTCAGCCTTCAAACCTCAACACTCAATCTTCAATCCTCAAACCTCAATCCTCAATTCTCAATCTTCGATCCTCAATACTGAATCTTCAATCTTCAATCCTCAATCCTCAATACTCAATCCTCAATCCTTAATCTTCAATCTTCAATCCTCAGTCCCCAATCCTCAATCTTCAATCCTCAACCCTCAATCCTCATCCTCAATCCTCAATCCTCAATCTTCAATCCTCAATACTCAATCTTCAATCCTCAGTCCTGAATCCTCAATCCTCAATCTTCAATCCTCAAAACTCAAACTTCAATCCTCAATCCTCAATACCGAATCCCCAGGCCTCAATCTTCAATCCTCAATCCTCAATCCTCAATCCTCATTCTTCAATCCTCAATCCTCAATCCTCAATCTGCAATCCTCAATACTCAATCCTCAATCCTCAATCGTCAATCCTCAAACCCCAAACCTCCATCATCAATACTCAATCCTCAATCCTCAACCATCAATCCTCTATCCTCAATTCTCACTCTTCAATCCTCAATAATCAATCTCCAATCCTAGATCCTCAATCCCCAGTCCTCAATCCTTAATCCTCAACCTTCAATCCTCAATCCCCAGTCCTCAATTCTCAATCCTCAATACTCAATCTTCAATCCTCAGTCCTCAATCCTTAATACTCAACCGTCAATCCTCAATATTCAACACACAACCCTCAACCATCAATTCTCAATCCTCAATCCTCAATCCTCATCCCTCAATCCTCAGACCTCAAACCTCAATTCCGAATCCTCAATCCTGAATGCTCGATCTTCATCCCAAAGTCCGCAACAATCAGTTGCCAATCCTCAATGCTCACTAGAATACAATCAATTCACAGTTTTCGATACTCAATCCCCCATCTTCAATCTTCAAATCTCAATCCACAAACATCAACCCTCGTCACTCTACCCTCAACACTCAGTCCTCAATCTCCAATCCTCAATCCTCAATCCTGAAACTTCAATACTCAATACTCAATCTTCAATCCTCAATCCTCAATTCTCAATTCCCAATCCTCAATCCTCAATCCTCAATCGTCAATCCTCAATCCCCAATCCTCAATCTTCAGTCCTCAATCCTCAATCCTCAACCCTCAATCGCCAATCCTCAATCCCCAATCCTCAACCTTCAATCCTCAGTCCTCAATCCTCAATCCTCAATCCTCAATCCTCAATCCTCAATCCTCAATCTTCAATCCTCAAAACTCAAACTTCAATCCTGAGTCCTCAATCCCCAATCCCCTGGCCTCAATCTTCAATCCTCAATCCTCAATCCTTGATCCTCAATCCTCAGTCCTCAATCTTCAATCCTCAATCTCCTATCCTCAATCCTCAAGCGTCAATCCACGATCCTCAATCCTCAACCCTCAATGCTCAGTCCTCAAACCTCAATCCTGAAACCTCAACCCCGAATTCGCAATTTTCAGCCCTCAGTCCTCAGAAATCAGTAGTCAATCATGAATCCTCAGTAGAATATCCTCAATTCACAGTTTACAATACTCAATCCTCAATCTTCAATCTTCAAATAGCGATCCACAAACATCAATTCTCATCACTTAACACTCAACACTCAGTCCTCAATCTTCAATCCTCAATCCTCAATCCTCAGTATTCAATCCTATATACTCAATCTTCAATCCTCAATCCTCAATACCCAATCCTCAATCGTCAATCCCCAATACTCAATCTTCAATCCACAATCCTCAATCCTCAATCTTCATTCCTCAATCCTTAATCCTCAATCCTCAATCCTCAGTCCTCAGTCCTCAATCTTCAATCCTCAGTACTCAATCACCAATCCTCAATCCTCAACAATCAATCCATAATCCTCAATCCTGAATCTTCAATCCTCCATCCTCAATACCCAAACCTCAATCTTCAATCCTCAATCCTCGATCCTCAGTCCTCAATTCTCAGCCCTCAGTCCCAAATCCTCAACCCTCAGTCCTCGTCCTCAATCCCCAACCCTCAATCCTCAATCCTCAAGTTTCAATCATCAATACTCAATCTTCAATCCTCAATCCTCAATCCTCAATCTTCAATCCTCAATACTCAATCTTCAATCATCAATACTCAATCCTCAATCCTCAATCCTAAATCGTCAATCCTCAGACCCCAATCCTCTATCATCAATACTCAATCCTCAATCCTCAATCATCAGTGCTCAATCCTCAATCTTCAATCCTCAGTACTCAATCTTCTATCTGCAATCCTCAATCTTCAATCCTCAACGCTCAATCCTCAATCGTCAATCCTCAATCCCCAATCCTCAATCTTCAATCCTCAATCCCCAATCCTCAATCCTCAATCCTCAATCTTCAATCCTCAATACTCAGCCTTCAATCCTCAATCCTCAATCCTCAATCCTCAATATTCAACACTCAACCCTCAACCATCAATTCTCAATACTCAACCATCAATCCTCAATCTTCAATCCTCAATACTCAATCTTCAATCCTCAATTCTCAATCCTCAATCCTCAATCTTCAATACTCAATCGTCAGTCTTCAATCATCAACACTCAATCTTCAATCCTCAATCCCCAATCGTCAATCCCCAATCCTCATTCTTCAATCCTCAATACACAATCCTCAATCTCCCATCCTCAATCCTCAATCCTCAATTCTCAATCCTCAATCCTCAGTCCTCAGTCATCAAACATCAATCCTCAACCCTCAGCCCTCATCCTCAATCCTCAATCCTCAATCTTCTATCTTCAATCCTCAATACTCAATCTTCAATCCTCAATCCTCAGTCCTCAAACCTCAATTCTGAATCCTCAATCCTGAATCCTAAATCTTCAGTCCTCAGACCTCAGCCATCAATGCTCAATTCTCAATACTCAACAGAATATCCAGAATTCTCAGTTTTCTATACTCAATCCCCAATCTTCAATCTTCAAATCTCAATCCACAAACATCAATCCTCATCACTCAACCCTCAACACTCAGTCCTCAATCTTCAATCCTCAATCCTCAATCCTCAATCGTCATTCCTCAATCCCCAATCCTCTATCATCAATCCTCAATTCTCAATCCTCAATCCTCAGTCCTCAATCCTCAACCTTCAATCCTCGATACTCAATCTTCAATCTTCAACCCTCAATCCTCAATCCCCAATCCTCAATCCGCAATCCTCAATCTTCAATCCTCAATACTCAATCTTCAATCCTCAATCCTCAATCCTGAAATCCTCAATCCTCAATATTCAACACACAACCCTCAAACTTCAACCCTCAATACTCAACCATCAGTCCTCAATTCTCAATAATCAATCGGCAGTCTTCAATCCTCAACACTCAATCTTCAATCCTCAATCTTCAATCCTCAACACTCAATCTTCAATCCTCAATCCCCAATCCTCAATCCTCAATCCTCAATACTCAATCCTCAGTCCTCAATCCTCAATCCGCAATCCTCAATCTTCAATCCTCAATACTCAATCTTCAATCCTCAATCCTCAATCCTGAAATCCTCAATCCTCAATGTTCAACACACAACCCTCAAACTTCAATCCTCAATACTCAACCATCAATCCTCAATCCTCAATACTCAATCGTCAGCCTTCAAACCACAACACTCAATCTTCAATCCTCAATCCTCAATCTTCAATTCTCAATCTTCGATCCTCAATACTGAATCTTCAATATTCAATCGTCAATCCTCAATCCTCAATCCTCAATCCTTAATCCTCAATCTTCAATCCTCAGTCCCCAATCCTCAATCTTCAGTCCTCAACCCTCAATCCTCATCCTCAATCCTCAATCCTCAACCTTCAATCCTCAATAATCTATATCCAATCCTAGATTCCCAATCCCCAATCCTCAATCCTTAATCCTCAATCTTCAATCCTCAATCCCCAGTCCTCAATCTTAAATCCTCAATGCCCAATCCTCTGTCCTCAAACCTCAATCCTCAATCCTGAATCCTGAATCCTCAATCTTCAGCCCTCAGTCCTCAACAATCAGTTGTCAATCCTCAATCCTCAACCTTCAATCCTCAATCCTCATTTCACAATCCTCAATACTGAGTCCTCAATCGTCAATCCTCAATCCCAAATCCTCAATCTTCAATCCTCAATCCTCAATCCTCAATCCTCAATCCTCAATCCTCAATCCTCATTCTTCAATCCTCAATCCTCAATCCTCAATCTGCAATCCTCAATACTCAATCCTCAATCCTCAATCGTCAATCCTCAGACCCCAATCCTCTATCATCAATACTCAATCCTCAATCCTCAATCCTCAATGATCAATCCTCAATCTTCAATCCTCAGTACTCAATCTTCTATCTGCAATCCTCAATCCTCAATCCTCAATCCTCAATCCGCTATCCTCAATCCACAATCCTCAATACTCAATCTTCAATCCTCAATCCTCAATCCTGAAATCCTCAATCCTCAATATTCAACACACAACCCTCAAACTTCAATCCTCAATACTCAACCATCAATCCTCAATTCTCAATACTCAATCGTCAGCCTTCAAACCTCAACACTCAATCTTCAATCCTCAAACCTCAGTCTTCAATTCTCAATCTTCGATCCTCCATACTGAATCTTCAATCTTCAAACTTCAATCCTCAATCCTCAATCCTCAATCCTCAATCCTTAATCCTCAATCTTCAATCCTCAGTCCCCAATCCTCAATCTTCAATACTCAACCCTCAATCCTCATCCTCAATCCTCAATCCTCAATCTTCAATCCTCAATGCTCAATCCTCAATCGTCAATCCTCAATACCCAATCCTCAATCTTCAATCCTCAATCCCCAATCCTCAATCCTCAATCCTCAATCTTCAATCCTCAATACTCAGCCTTCAATCCTCAATCCTCAATCCTCAATCCCCAATCCTCAATCCTCAATCCTCAATAATCAACACACAACCCTCAACCATCAATCCTCAATACTGAACCGTCAATCCTCACTTCTCAATACTCAATAGAATATCCTGAATTCTCAGCTTTCAATACTCAATCCTCAATCTTCAATCTTCAAGTCTCCATCCACAAACATCAATTCTCATCACTCAACCCTCAACACTCAGTCATCAATCTTCAATCCTCAATCCTCAATACTCAATCCTCAGTCCTCATTCTTCAATACACAATCCTCAATCCTAAAATCCTCAATCCTCAATGTTCAACACACAACCCTCAACCATCAATCCTCAATACTCAACCATCAATGCTCAATTCTCAATACTCAATAGAATATGCTGAATTCTCAGTTTTCAATACTCAATCCTCAATCTTCAATCTTCAAGTCTCCATCCACAGACATCTATTCTTATCGCTCAACCCTCAACACTCAGTCCTCAATCTTCAATCCTCAACCCTCAATACTCAATCTTCTATCCTCAATACTCAACCTTCAATCCTCAATCTTCAATCCTCAATCCTCAATCCTCAATCCTCAGTCATCAATCCTCAATCTTCAATACTCAATCCTCAATCTTCAATCTTCAATTTTCAAGTCTCCATCCACAAACATCTATTCTCATCACTCAACCCTCAACCCTTAGTCCTCGTACTCCACCCTCAATTCTCAATCCTCAATCCTCAATCCTCAATCATCAGTCCCTAATCCTCAACCCTCAATCCTCAATCCTCAATCCTCAATCTTCAATCCTCAGTTATCAATCTCCAATCCTAGATCCTCAATCCCCAATACTCAATCCTTAATCCTCAACCTTCAATCCTCAATCCCCAGTCCCCAATCTTCAATCGTCAATGCTCAATACTCAATCCTCAATACTCAGTCCTCAATCCTCAATCCTCAGTCCTCAATCCTCAACCCCCAATCCTCTGTCCTCAATCTTCTATCATCAATACTCAACTTTCAATCCTCAATCCTCAATCCTCAATCCCCAATCCTCAATCCTCACTCATCTATCCTCAATCCTCAATCCTCAATCCTCATTCTTCAATCCTCAATACTCAACCATCAATCCTCAATTATCAATACTCAATCGTCAGCCTTCAATCCTCAACACTCAATCTTCAATCATCAATCCTCAATCTTCAATTCTCAATCTTCGATCCTCACTGCTGAATCTTCAATCCTCAATCCTCAAACCTCAATCCTCAATCCTCAATCCTTAATCCTCAATCTTCAGTCCTCAGTCCCCAACCCTCAATCTTCAATCCTCAACCCTCAATCCTCAACCTCAATCCTCAATCCTCAATCTTCAATCCTCAATACTCAATCTTCAATCCTAAATCCTGAAATCCTCAATCCTCAATATTCAACACACAACCCTCAAACTTCAATCCTCAATACCCAACCATCAATCCTCAATCCTCATTACTCAATCGTCAGCCTTCAAACCTCAACACTCAATCTTCAATCCTCAAACCTCAATCTTCAATTCTCAATCTTCGATCCTCAATACTGATTCTTCAATCTTCAATCCTCAATCCTCAATACTCAATCCTCAATCCTTAATCCTCAATCTTCAATCCTCAGTCCCCAATCCTCAATCTTCAATCCTCAACCCTCAATCCTCATCCTCAATCCTCAATCCTCAATCTTCAATCCTCAATACTCAATCTTCAATCCTCAGTCCTGAATCCTCAATCCTCAATCTTCAATCCTCAAAACTCAAACTTCAATCCTCAATCCTCAATACCGAATCCCCAGGCCTCAATCTTCAATCCTCAATCCTCAATCCTCAATCCTCATTCTTCAATCCTCAATCCTCAATCTTCAATCTGCAATCCTCAATACTCAATCCTCAATACTCAATCTTCAATCCTCAGTCCTCAATCCTTAATACTCAATCGTCAATCCTCAATATTCAACACACAACCCTCAACCATCAATTCTCAATCCTCAATCCTCAATCCTCATCCCTCAATCCTCAGACCTCAAACCTCAATTCCGAATCCTCAATCCTGAATGCTCGATCTTCATCCCAAAGTCCGCAACAATCAGTTGCCAATCCTCAATGCTCACTAGAATACAATCAATTCACAGTTTTCGATACTCAATCCCCCATCTTCAATCTTCAAATCTCAATCCACAAACATCAACCCTCGTCACTCTACCCTCAACACTCAGTCCTCAATCTCCAATCCTCAAACCTCAATCCTGAAACTTCAATACTCAATACTCAATCTTCAATCCTCAATCCTCAATTCTCAATTCCCAATCCTCAATCCTCAATCCTCAATCGTCAATCCTCAATCCCCAATCCTCAATCTTCAGTCCTCAATCCTCAATCCTCAACCCTCAATCGCCAATCCTCAATCCCCAAACCTCAATCTTCAATCCTCAAAACTCAAACTTCAATCCTGAGTCCTCAATCCCCAATCCCCTGGCCTCAATCTTCAATCCTCAATCCTCAATCCTTGATCCTCAATCCTCAGTCCTCAATCTTCAATCCTCAATCTCCTATCCTCAATCCTCAAGCGTCAATCCACGATCCTCAATCCTCAACCCTCAATCCTCAGTCCTCAAACCTCAATCCTGAAACCTCAACCCCGAATTCGCAATTTTCAGCCCTCAGTCCTCAGAAATCAATAGTCAATCATGAATCCTCAGTAGAATATCCTCAATTCACAGTTTACAATACTCAATCCTCAATCTTCAATCTTCAAATATCGATCCACAAACATCAATTCTCATCACTTAACACTCAACACTCAGTCCTCAATCTTCAATCCTCAATCCTCAATCCTCAGTATTCAATCCTATATACTCAATCTTCAATCCTCAATCCTCAATACCCAATCCTCAATCGTCAATCCCCAATACTCAATCTTCAATCCACAATCCTCAATCCTCAATCTTCATTCCTCAATCCTTAATCCTCAATCCTCAATCCTCAGTCCTCAGTCCTCAATCTTCAATCCTCAGTACTCAATCACCAATCCTCAATCCTCAACAATCAATCCATAATCCTCAATCCTGAATCTTCAATCCTCCATCCTCAATACCCAAACCTCAATCTTCAATCCTCAATCCTCGATCCTCAGTCCTCAATTCTCAGCCCTCAGTCCCAAATCCTCAACCCTCAGTCCTCGTCCTCAATCCCCAACCCTCAATCCTCAATCCTCAAGTTTCAATCATCAATACTCAATCTTCAATCCTCAATCCTCAATCCTCAATCTTCAATCCTCAATACTCAATCTTCAATCATCAATACTCAATCCTCAATCCTCAATCCTAAATCGTCAATCCTCAGACCCCAATCCTCTATCACCAATACTCAATCCTCAATCCTCAATCCTCAATGCTCAATCCTCAATCTTCAATCCTCAGTACTCAATCTTCTATCTGCAATCCTCAATCCTCAATCCTAAATTCTCAATCCGCTATCCTCAATCCTCAATCCTCAATACTCAATCTTCAATCCTCAATCCTCAATCCTGAAATCCTCAATCCTCAATATTCAACACACAACCCTCAAACTTCAACCCTCAATACTCAACCATCAATCTTCAATTCTCAATACTCAATCGTCAGCCTTCAAACCTCAACACTCAATCTTCAATCCTCAAACCTCAGTCTTCAATTCTCAATCTTCGATCCCCCATACTGAATCTTCAATCTTCAATCCTCAATCCTCAATCCTCAATCCTCAATCCTTAATCCTCAATCTTGAATCCTCAGTCCCCAATCCTCAATCTTCAATACTCAACCCTCAATCCTCAATCCTCAATGATCAATCCTCAATCTTCAATCCTCAGTACTCAATCTTCTATCTGCAATCCTCAATCCTCAATCCTCAATCCTCAATCCGCTATCCTCAATCCTCAATCCTCAATACTCAATCTTCAATCCACAATCCTCAATCCTGAAATCCTCAATCCTCAATATTCAACACACAACCCTCAAACTTCAATCCTCAATACTCAACCATCAATCCTCAATTCTCAATACTCAATCGTCAGCCTTCAAACCTCAACACTCAATCTTCAATCCTCAAACCTCAGTCTTCAATTCTCAATCTTCGATCCTCCATACTGAATCTTCAATCTTCAATCTTCAATCCTCAATCCTCAATCCTCAATCCTCAATCCTTAATCCTCAATCTTCAATTCTCAGTCCCCAATCCTCAATCTTCAATACTCAACCCTCAATCCTCATCCTCAATCCTCAATCCTCAATCTTCAATCCTCAATGCTCAATCCTCAATCGTCAATCCTCAATACCCAATCCTCAATCTTCAATCCTCAATCCCCAATCCTCAATCCTCAATCCTCAATCTTCAATCCTCAATACTCAGCCTTCAATCCTCAATCCTCAATCCTCAATCCCCAATCCTCAATCCTCAATCCTCAATAATCAACACACAACCCTCAACCATCAATCCTCAATACTGAACCGTCAATCCTCACTTCTCAATACTCAATAGAATATCCTGAATTCTCAGCTTTCAATACTCAATCCTCAATCTTCAATCTTCAAGTCTCCATCCACAAACATCAATTCTCATCACTCAACCCTCAACACTCAGTCATCAATCTTCGATCCTCAATCCTCAATACTCAATCCTCAGTCCTCAATCTTCAATACACAATCCTCAATCCTAAAATCCTCAATCCTCAATGTTCAACACACAACCCTCAACCATCAATCCTCAATACTCAACCATCAATGCTCAATTCTCAATACTCAATAGAATATGCTGAATTCTCAGTTTTCAATACTCAATCCTCAATCTTCAATCTTCAAGTCTCCATCCACAGACATCTATTCTCATCGCTCAACCCTCAACACTCAGTCCTCAATCTTCAATCCTCAACCCTCAATACTCAATCTTCTATCCTCAATACTCAACCTTCAATCCTCAATCTTCAATCCTCAATCCTCAATCCTCAATCCTCAGTCATCAATCCTCAATCTTCAATACTCAATCCTCAATCTTCAATCTTCAATCTTCAAGTCTCCATCCACAAACATCTATTCTCATCACTCAACCCTCAACCCTTAGTCCTCGTACTCCATCCTCAATTCTCAATCCTCAATCCTCAATCCTTAATCTTCAATCCTCAATCCTCTACCCTCAATCCTCAATCCTCAATCCTCAATCTTCAATCCTCAGTTATCAATCTCCAATCCTAGATCCTCAATCCCCAATACTCAATCCTTAATCCTCAACCTTCAATCCTCAATCCCCAGTCCCCAATCTTCAATCGTCAATGCTCAATGCTCAATCCTCAATACTCAGTCCTCAATCCTCAATCCTCAGTCCTCAATCCTCAACTCTCAATCCTCTGTCCTCAATCTTCTATCATCAATACTCAACTTTCAATCCTCAATCCGCAATCCTCAATCCCCAATCCTCAATCCTCACTCATCAATCCTCAATCCTCAATCCTCAATCCTCATTCTTCAATCCTCAATACTCAACCATCAATCCTCAATTCTCAATACTCAATCGTCAGCCTTCAATCCTCAACACTCAATCTTCAATCATCAATCCTCAATCTTCAATTCTCAATCTTCGATCCTCACTGCTGAATCTTCAATCCTCAATCCTCAAACCTCAATCCTCAATCCTCAATCCTTAATACTCAATCTTCAGTCCTCAGTCCCCAACCCTCAATCTTCAATCCTCAACCATCAATCCTCAACCTCAATCCTCAATCCTCAATCTTCAATCCTCAATACTCAATCTTCAATCCTCAATCCTGAAATCCTCAATCCTCAATATTCAACACACAACCCTCAAACTTCAATCCTCAATACCCAACCTTCAATCCTCAATTCTCATTACTCAATCGTCAGCCTTCAAACCTCAACACTCAATCTTCAATCCTCAAACCTCAATCCTCAATTCTCAATCTTCGATCCTCAATACTGAATCTTCAATCTTCAATCCTCAATCCTCAATACTCAATCCTCAATCCTTAATCCTCAATCTTCAATCCTCAGTCCCCAATCCTCAATCTTCAATCCTCAACCCTCAATCCTCATCCTCAATCCTCAATCCTCAATCTTCAATCCTCAATACTCAATCTTCAATCCTCAGTCCTGAATCCTCAATCCTCAATCTTCAATCCTCAAAACTCAAACTTCAATCCTCAATCCTCAATACCGAATCCCCAGGCCTCAATCTTCAATCCTCAATCCTCAATCCTCAATCCTCATTCTTCAATCCTCAATCCTCAATCCTCAATCTGGAATCCTCAATACTCAATCCTCAATCCTCAATCGTCAATCCTCAAACCCCAAACCTCCATCATCAATACTCAATCCTCAATCCTCAACCATCAATCCTCTATCCTCAATTCTCACTCTTCAATCCTCAATAATCAATCTCCAATCCTAGATCCTCAATCCCCAGTCCTCAATCCTTAATCCTCAACCTTCAATCCTCAATCCCCAGTCCTCAATTCTCAATCCTCAATACTCAATCTTCAATCCTCAGTCCTCAATCCTTAATACTCAACCGTCAATCCTCAATATTCAACACACAACCCTCAACCATCAATTCTCAATCCTCAATCCTCAATCCTCATCCCTCAATCCTCAGACCTCAAACCTCAATTCCGAATCCTCAATCCTGAATGCTCGATCTTCATCCCAAAGTCCGCAACAATCAGTTGCCAATCCTCAATGCTCACTAGAATACAATCAATTCACAGTTTTCGATACTCAATCCCCCATCTTCAATCTTCAAATCTCAATCCACAAACATCAACCCTCGTCACTCTACCCTCAACACTCAGTCCTCAATCTCCAATCCTCAATCCTCAATCCTGAAACTTCAATACTCAATACTCAATCTTCAATCCTCAATCCTCAATTCTCAATTCCCAATCCTCAATCCTCAATCCTCAATCGTCAATCCTCAATCCCCAATCCTCAATCTTCAGTCCTCAATCCTCAATCCTCAACCCTCAATCGCCAATCCTCAATCCCCAATCCTCAACCTTCAATCCTCAATCCTCAATCCTCAACCCTCAATCCTCAATCCTCAATCCTCAATCCTCAATCTTCAATCCTCAAAACTCAAACTTCAATCCTGAGTCCTCAATCCCCAATCCCCTGGCCTCAATCTTCAATCCTCAATCCTCAATCCTTGATCCTCAATCCTCAGTCCTCAATCTTCAATCCTCAATCTCCTATCCTCAATCCTCAAGCGTCAATCCACGATCCTCAATCCTCAACCCTCAATGCTCAGTCCTCAAACCTCAATCCTGAAACCTCAACCCCGAATTCGCAATTTTCAGCCCTCAGTCCTCAGAAATCAGTAGTCAATCATGAATCCTCAGTAGAATATCCTCAATTCACAGTTTACAATACTCAATCCTCAATCTTCAATCTTCAAATAGCGATCCACAAACATCAATTCTCATCACTTAACACTCAACACTCAGTCCTCAATCTTCAATCCTCAATCCTCAATCCTCAGTATTCAATCCTATATACTCAATCTTCAATCCTCAATCCTCAATACCCAATCCTCAATCGTCAATCCCCAATACTCAATCTTCAATCCACAATCCTCAATCCTCAATCTTCATTCCTCAATCCTTAATCCTCAATCCTCAATCCTCAGTCCTCAGTCCTCAATCTTCAATCCTCAGTACTCAATCACCAATCCTCAATCCTCAACAATCAATCCATAATCCTCAATCCTGAATCTTCAATCCTCCATCCTCAATACCCAAACCTCAATCTTCAATCCTCAATCCTCGATCCTCAGTCCTCAATTCTCAGCCCTCAGTCCCAAATCCTCAACCCTCAGTCCTCGTCCTCAATCCCCAACCCTCAATCCTCAATCCTCAAGTTTCAATCATCAATACTCAATCTTCAATCCTCAATCCTCAATCCTCAATCTTCAATCCTCAATACTCAATCTTCAATCATCAATACTCAATCCTCAATCCTCAATCCTAAATCGTCAATCCTCAGACCCCAATCCTCTATCATCAATACTCAATCCTCAATCCTCAATCATCAATGCTCAATCCTCAATCTTCAATCCTCAGTACTCAATCTTCTATCTGCAATCCTCAATCTTCAATCCTCAACGCTCAATCCTCAATCGTCAATCCTCAATCCCCAATCCTCAATCTTCAATCCTCAATCCCCAATCCTCAATCCTCAATCCTCAATCTTCAATCCTCAATACTCAGCCTTCAATCCTCAATCCTCAATCCTCAATCCTCAATATTCAACACTCAACCCTCAACCATCAATTCTCAATACTCAACCATCAATCCTCAATCTTCAATCCTCAATACTCAATCTTCAATCCTCAATTCTCAATCCTCAATCCTCAATCCTCAATACTCAATCGTCAGTCTTCAATCATCAACACTCAATCTTCAATCCTCAATCCCCAATCGTCAATCCCCAATCCTCATTCTTCAATCCTCAATACACAATCCTCAATCTCCCATCCTCAATCCTCAATCCTCAATTCTCAATCCTCAATCCTCAGTCCTCAGTCATCAAACATCAATCCTCAACCCTCAGCCCTCATCCTCAATCCTCAATCCTCAATCTTCTATCTTCAATCCTCAATACTCAATCTTCAATCCTCAATCCTCAGTCCTCAAACCTCAATTCTGAATCCTCAATCCTGAATCCTAAATCTTCAGTCCTCAGACCTCAGCCATCAATGCTCAATTCTCAATACTCAACAGAATATCCAGAATTCTCAGTTTTCTATACTCAATCCCCAATCTTCAATCTTCAAATCTCAATCCACAAACATCAATCCTCATCACTCAACCCTCAACACTCAGTCCTCAATCTTCAATCCTCAATCCTCAATCCTCAATCGTCATTCCTCAATCCCCAATCCTCTATCATCAATCCTCAATTCTCAATCCTCAATCCTCAGTCCTCAATCCTCAACCTTCAATCCTCGATACTCAATCTTCAATCTTCAACCCTCAATCCTCAATCCCCAATCCTCAATCCGCAATCCTCAATCTTCAATCCTCAATACTCAATCTTCAATCCTCAATCCTCAATCCTGAAATCCTCAATCCTCAATATTCAACACACAACCCTCAAACTTCAACCGTCAATACTCAACCATCAGTCCTCAATTCTCAATAATCAATCGGCAGTCTTCAATCCTCAACACTCAATCTTCAATCCTCAATCTTCAATCCTCAACACTCAATCTTCAATCCTCAATCCCCAATCCTCAATCCTCAATCCTCAATACTCAATCCTCAGTCCTCAATCCTCAATCCGCAATCCTCAATCTTCAATCCTCAATACTCAATCTTCAATCCTCAATCCTCAATCCTGAAATCCTCAATCCTCAATGTTCAACACACAACCCTCAAACTTCAATCCTCAATACTCAACCATCAATCCTCAATCCTCAATACTCAATCGTCAGCCTTCAAACCACAACACTCAATCTTCAATCCTCAATCCTCAATCTTCAATTCTCAATCTTCGATCCTCAATACTGAATCTTCAATATTCAATCGTCAATCCTCAATCCTCAATCCTCAATCCTTAATCCTCAATCTTCAATCCTCAGTCCCCAATCCTCAATCTTCAGTCCTCAACCCTCAATCCTCATCCTCAATCCTCAATCCTCAATCTTCAATCCTCAATAATCTATATCCAATCCTAGATTCCCAATCCCCAATCCTCAATCCTTAATCCTCAATCTTCTATCCTCAATCCCCAGTCCTCAATCTTAAATCCTCAATGCCCAATCCTCTGTCCTCAAACCTCAATCCTCAATCCTGAATCCTGAATCCTCAATCTTCAGCCCTCAGTCCTCAACAATCAGTTGTCAATCCTCAATCCTCAACCTTCAATCCTCAATCCTCATTTCACAATCCTCAATACTGAGTCCTCAATCGTCAATCCTCAATCCCAAATCCTCAATCTTCAATCCTCAATCCTCAATCCTCAATCCTCAATCCTCAATCCTCAATCCTCATTCTTCAATCCTCAATCCTCAATCCTCAATCTGCAATCCTCAATACTCAATCCTCAATCCTCAATCGTCAATCCTCAGACCCCAATCCTCTATCATCAATACTCAATCCTCAATCCTCAATCCTCAATGATCAATCCTCAATCTTCAATCCTCAGTACTCAATCTTCTATCTGCAATCCTCAATCCTCAATCCTCAATCCTCAATCCGCTATCCTCAATCCTCAATCCTCAATACTCAATCTTCAATCCTCAATCCTCAATCCTGAAATCCTCAATCCTCAATATTCAACACACAACCCTCAAACTTCAATCCTCAATACTCAACCATCAATCCTCAATTCTCAATACTCAATCGTCAGCCTTCAAACCTCAACACTCAATCTTCAATCCTCAAACCTCAGTCTTCAATTCTCAATCTTCGATCCTCCATACTGAATCTTCAATCTTCAATCTTCAATCCTCAATCCTCAATCCTCAATCCTCAATCCTTAATCCTCAATCTTCAATCCTCAGTCCCCAATCCTCAATCTTCAATACTCAACCCTCAATCCTCATCCTCAATCCTCAATCCTCAATCTTCAATCCTCAATGCTCAATCCTCAATCGTCAATCCTCAATACCCAATCCTCAATCTTCAATCCTCAATCCCCAATCCTCAATCCTCAATCCTCAATCTTCAATCCTCAATACTCAGCCTTCAATCCTCAATCCTCAATCCTCAATCCCCAATCCTCAATCCTCAATCCTCAATAATCAACACACAACCCTCAAGCATCAATCCTCAATACTGAACCGTCAATCCTCACTTCTCAATACTCAATAGAATATCCTGAATTCTCAGCTTTCAATACTCAATCCTCAATCTTCAATCTTCAAGTCTCCATCCACAAACATCAATTCTCATCACTCAACCCTCAACACTCAGTCATCAATCTTCAATCCTCAATCCTCAATACTCAATCCTCAGTCCTCATTCTTCAATACACAATCCTCAATCCTAAAATCCTCAATCCTCAATGTTCAACACACAACCCTCAACCATCAATCCTCAATACTCAACCATCAATGCTCAATTCTCAATACTCAATAGAATATGCTGAATTCTCAGTTTTCAATACTCAATCCTCAATCTTCAATCTTCAAGTCTCCATCCACAGACATCTATTCTCATCGCTCAACCCTCAACATTCAGTCCTCAATCTTCAATCCTCAACCCTCAATACTCAATCTTCTATCCTCAATACTCAACCTTCAATCCTCAATCTTCAATCCTCCATCCTCAATCCTCAATCCTCAGTCATCAATCCTCAATCTTCAATACTCAATCCTCAATCTTCAATCTTCAATCTTCAAGTCTCCATCCACAAACATCTATTCTCATCACTCAACCCTCAACCCTTAGTCCTCGTACTCCATCCTCAATTCTCAATCCTCAATCCTCAATCCTTAATCTTCAATCCTCAATCCTCTACCCTCAATCCTCAATCCTCAATCCTCAATCTTCAATCCTCAGTTATCAATCTCCAATCCTAGATCCTCAATCCCCAATACTCAATCCTTAATCCTCAACCTTCAATCCTCAATCCCCAGTCCCCAATCTTCAATCGTCAATGCTCAATACTCAATCCTCAATACTCAGTCCTCAATCCTCAATCCTCAGTCCTCAATCCTCAACCCTCAATCCTCTGTCCTCAATCTTCTATCATCAATACTCAACTTTCAATCCTCAATCCTCAATCCTCAATCCCCAATCCTCAATCCTCACTCATCAATCCTCAATCCTCAATCCTCAATCCTCATTCTTCAATCCTCAATACTCAACCATCAATCCTCAATTCTCAATACTCAATCGTCAGCCTTCAATCCTGAACACTCAATCTTCAATCATCAAACCTCAATCTTCAATTCTCAATCTTCGATCCTCAATACTGAATCTTCAATCTTCAATCCTCAATCCTCAATACTCAATCCTCAATCCTCAATCCTTAATCCTCAATCTTCAATCGTCAGTCCCCAATCCTCAATCTTCAATCCTCAACCCTCAATCCTCATCCTCAATCCTCAATCCTCAATCTTCAATCCTCAATACTCAATCTTCAATCCTCAGTCCTGAATCCTCAATCCCCAATCTTCAATCCCCAAAACTCAAACTTCAATACTCAATCCTCAATACCGAATCCCCAGGCCTCAATCTTCAATCCTCAATCCTCAATCCTCAATCCTCATTCTTCAATCCTCAATCCTCAATCCTCAATCTGCAATCCTCAATACCCAATCCTCAATCCTCAATCGTCAATCCTCAAACCCCAAACCTCCATCATCAATACTCAATCCTCAATCCTCAACCATCAATCCTCAATTCTCAATACTCAATCGTCAGCCTTCAAACCTCAACACTCAATCTTCAATCCTCAAACCTCAGTCTTCAATTCTCAATCTTCGATCCTCCATACTGAATCTTCAATCTTCAATCTTCAATCCTCAATCCTCAATCCTCAATCCTCAGTCCTTAATCCTCAATATTCAATCCTCAGTCCCCAATCCTCAATCTTCAATACTCAACCCTCAATCCTCATCCTCAATCCTCAATCCTCAATCTTCAATCCTCAATGCTCAATCCTCAATCGTCAATCCTCAATACCCAATCCTCAATCTTCAATCCTCAATCCCCAATCCTCAATCCTCAATCCTCAATCTTCAATCCTCAATACTCAGCCTTCAATCCTCAATCCTCAATCCTCAATCCCCAATCCTCAATCCTCAATCCTCAATAATCAACACACAACCCTCAACCATCAATCCTCAATACTGAACCGTCAATCCTCACTTCTCAATACTCAATAGAATATCCTGAATTCTCAGCTTTCAATACTCAATCCTCAATCTTCAATCTTCAAGTCTCCATCCACGAACATCAATTCTCATCACTCAACCCTCAACACTCAGTCATCAATCTTCAATCCTCAATCCTCAATACTCAATCCTCAGTCCTCAATCTTCAATACACAATCCTCAATCCTAAAATCCTCAATCCTCAATGTTCAACACACAACCCTCAACCATCAATCCTCAATACTCAACCATCAATGCTCAATTCTCAATACTCAATAGAATATGCTGAATTCTCAGTTTTCAATACTCAATCCTCAACCTTCTATCTTCAAGTCTCCATCCACAGACATCTATTCTCATCGCTCAACCCTCAACACTCAGTCCTCAATCTTCAATACTCAACCCTCAATACTCAATCTTCTATCCTCAATACTCAACCTTCAATCCTCAATCTTCAATTCTCAATCCTCAATCCTCAATCCTCAGTCATCAATCCTCAATCTTCAATACTCAATCCTCAATCTTCAATCTTCAATCTTCAAGTCTCCATCCACAAACATCTATTCTCATCACTCAACCCTCAACCCTTAGCCCTCGTACTCCATCCTCAATTCTCAATCCTCAATCCTCAATCCTTAATCTTCAATCCTCAATCCTCTACCCTCAATCCTCAATCCTCAATCCTCAATCTTCAATCCTCAGTTATCAATCTCCAATCCTAGATCCTCAATCCCCAATACTCAATCCTTAATCCTCAACCTTCAATCCTCAATCCCCAGTCCCCAATCTTCAATCGTCAATGCTCAATACTCAATCCTCAATATTCAGTCCTCAATCCTCAATCCTCAGTCCTCAATCCTCAACCCTCAATCCTCTGTCCTCAATCTTCTATCATCAATACTCAACTTTCAATCCTCAATCCTCAATCCTCAATCCCCAATCCTCAATCCTCACTCATCAATCCTCAATCCTCAATCCTCAATCCTCATTCTTCAATCCTCAATACTCAACCATCAATCCTCAATTCTCAATACTCAATCGTCAGCCTTCAATCCTCAACACTCAATCTTCAATCATCAATCCTCAATCTTCATTTCTCAATCTTCGATCCTCACTGCTGAATCTTCAATCCTCAATCCTCAATCCTCAATCCTTAATCCTCAATCTTCAGTCCTCAGTCCCCAACCCTCAATCTTCAATCCTCAACCATCAATCCTCAACCTCAATCCTCAATCCTCAATCTTCAATCCTCAATACTCAATCTTCAATCCTCAATCCTGAAATCCTCAATCCTCAATATTCAACACACAACCCTCAAACTTCAATTCTCAATACCCAACCATCAATCCTCAATTCTCATTACCCAATCGTCAGCCTTCAAACCTCATCACTCAATCTTCAATCCTCAAACCTCAATCTTCAATTCTCAATCTTCGATCCTCAATACTGAATCTTCAATCTTCAATCCTCAATCCTCAATACTCAATCCTCAATCCTTAATCCTCAATCTTCAATCCTCAGTCCTGAATCCTCAATCCTCAATCTTCAATCCTCAAAACACAAACTTCAATCCTCAATCCTCAATACCGAATCCCCAGGCCTCAATTTTCAATCCTCAATCCTCAATCCTCAATCCTCATTCTTCAATCCTCAATCCTCAATCCTCAATCTGCAATCCTCAATACTCAATCCTCAATCCTCAATCGTCAATCCTCAAACCCCAAACCTCCATCATCAATACTCAATCCTCAACCCTCAATCCTCAATCGTCAATCCTCAATCCCCAATCCTCAATCTTCAGTCCTCAATGCTCAATCCTCAACCCTCAATCGCCAATCCTCAATCCCCAATCCTCAACCTTCAATCCTCAATCCTCAATCCTCAATCCTCAATCCTCAATCCTCAATCCTCAATCCTCAATCCTCAATCTTCAATCCTCAAAACTCAAACTTCAATCCTCAATCCTCAATCCCCAATCCCCAGGCCTCAATCTTCAATCCTCAATCCTCAATCCTTGATCCTCAATCCTCAGTCCTCAATCTTCAATCCTCAATCTCCTATCCTCAATCCTCAAGCGTCAATCCACGATCCTCAATCCTCAACCCTCAATCCTCAGTCCTCAAACCTCAATCCTGAAACCTCAACCCCGAATTCGCAATTTTCAGCCCTCAGTCCTCAGAAATCAATTGTCAATCATGAATCCTCAGTAGAATATCCTCAATTCACAGTTTACAATACTCAATCCTCAATCTTCAATCTTCAAATATCGATCCACAAACATCAATTCTCATCACTTAACACTCAACACTCAGTCCTCAATCTTCAATCCTCAATCCTCAATCCTCAGTATTCAATCCTATATACTCAATCTTCAATCCTCAATCCTCAATACCCAATCCTCAATCGTCAATCCCCATTACCCAATCTTCAATCCACAATCCTCAATCCTCAATCTTCATTCCTCAATCCTTAATCCTCAATCCTCAATCCTCAGTCCTCAGTCCTCAATCTTCAATCCTCAGTACTCAATCACCAATCCTCAATCCTCAACAATCAATCCATAATCCTCAATCCTGAATCTTCAATCCTCCATCCTCAATACCCAAACCTCAATCTTCAATCCTCAATCCTCGATCCTCAGTCCTCAATTCTCAGCCCTCAGTCCCAAATCCTCAACCCTCAGTCCTCGTCCTCAATCCCCAACCCTCAATCCTCAATCCTCAAGCTTCAATCATCAATACTCAATCTTCAATCCTCAATCTGCAATCCTCAATACTCAATCCTCAATCCTCAATCGTCAATCCTCAGACCCCAATCCTCTATCATCAATACTCAATCCTCAATCCTCAATCCTCAATGCTCAATCCTCAATCTTCAATCCTCAGTACTCAATCTTCTATCTGCAATCCTCAATCCTCAATCCTCAATCCTCAATCCGCTATCCTCAATCCTCAATCCTCAATACTCAATCTTCAATCCTCAATCCTCAATCCTGAAATCCTCAATCCTCAATATTCAACACACAACCCTCAAGCTTCAATCCTCAATACTCAACCATCAATCCTCAATTCTCAATACTCAATCGTCAGCCTTCAAACCTCAACACTCAATCTTCAATCCTCAAACCTCAGTCTTCAATTCTCAATCTTCGATCCTCCATACTGAATCTTCAATCTTCAATCCTCAATCCTCAATCCTCAATCCTCAATCCTTAATCCTCAATCTTCAATCCTCAGTCCCCAATCCTCAATCTTCAATACTCAACCCTCAATCCTCATCCTCAATCCTCAATCCTCAATCTTCAATCCTCAATGCTCAATCCTCAATCGTCAATCCTCAATCCCCAATCCTCAATCTTCAATCCTCAATCCCCAATCCTCAATCCTCAATCCTCAATCTTCAATCCTCAATACTCAGCCGTCAATCCTCAATCCTCAATCCTCAATCCCCAATCCTCAATCCTCAATCCTCAATAATCAACACACAACCCTCAACCATCAATCCTCAATACTCAACCGTCAATCCTCACTTCTCAATACTCAATAGAATATCCTGAATTCTCAGCTTTCAATACTCAATCCTCAATCTTCAATCTTCAAGTCTCCATCCACAAACATCAATTCTCATCACTCAACCCTCAACACTCAGTCATCAATCTTCAATCCTCAATCCTGAATACTCAATCCTCAGTCCTCAATCTTCAATACACAATCCTCAATCCTAAAATCCTCAATCCTCAATGTTCAACACACAACCCTCAACCATCAATCCTCAATACTCAACCATCAATGCTCAATTCTCAATACTCAATAGAATATGCTGAATTCTCAGTTTTCAATACTCAATCCTCAATCTTCAATCTTCAAGTCTCCATCCACAGACATCTATTCTCATCGCTCAACCCTCAACACTCAGTCCTCAATCTTCAATCCTCAACCCTCAATACTCAATCTTCTATCCTCAATACTCAATCCTCAATCCTCAATCCTAAATCGTCAATCCTCAGACCCCAATCCTCTATCATCAATACTCAATCCTCAATCCTCAATCCTCAAAGCTCAATCCTCAATCTTCAATCCTCAGTACTAAATCTTCTATCTGCAATCCTCAATCCTCAATCCTCAATCCTCAATCCGCTATCCTCAATCCTCAATCCTCAATACTCAATCTTCAATCCTCAATCCTCAATCCTGAAATCCTCAATCCTCAATATTCAACACACAACCCTCAAACTTCAATCCTCAATACTCAACCATCAATCCTCAATTCTCAATACTCAATCGTCAGCCTTCAAACCTCAACACTCAATCTTCAATCCTCAAACCTCAGTCTTCAATTCTCAATCTTCGATCCTCCATACTGAATCTTCAATCTTCAATCCTCAATCCTCAATCCTCAATCCTCAATCCTTAATCCTCAATCTTGAATCCTCAGTCCCCAATCCTCAATCTTCAATACTCAACCCTCAATCCTCATCCTCAATCCTCAATCCTCAATCTTCAATCCTCAATGCTCAATCCTCAATCGTCAATCCTCAATCCCCAATCCTCAATCTTCAATCCTCAATCCCCAATCCTCAATCCTCAATCCTCAATCTTCAATCCTCAATACTCAGCCTTCAATCCTCAATCCTCAATCCTCAATCCTCAATATTCAACACTCAACCCTCAACCATCAATTCTCAATACTCAACCATCAATCCTCAATCTTCAATCCTCAATACTCAGTCTTCAATCCTCAATTCTCAATCCTCAATCCTCAATCCTCAATACTCAATCGTCAGTCTTCAATCATCAACACTCAATCTTCAATCCTCAATCCCCAATCGTCAATCCCCAATCCTCATTCTTCAATCCTCAATACACAATCCTCAATCTCCCATCCTCAATCCTCAATCCTCAATTCTCAATCCTCAATCCTCAGTCCTCAGTCATCAAACATCAATCCTCAACCCTCAGCCCTCATCCTCAATCCTCAATCCTCAATCTTCTACCTTCAATCCTCAATACTCAATCTTCAATCCTCAATCCTCAGTCCTCAAACCTCAATTCTGAATCCTCAATCCTGAATCCTCAATCTTCAGTCCTCAGACCTCAGCCATCAATGCTCAATTCTCAATACTCAACAGAATATCCAGAATTCTCAGTTTTCTATACTCAATCCCCAATCTTCAATCTTCAAATCTCAATCCACAAACATCAATCCTCATCACTCAACCCTCAACACTCAGTCCTCAATCTTCAATCCTCAATCCTCAATCCTCAATCGTCATTCCTCAATCCCCAATCCTCTATCATCAATCCTCAATTCTCAATCCTCAATCCTCAGTCCTCAATCCTCAACCTTCAATCCTCGATACTCAATCTTCAATCTTCAACCCTCAATCCTCAATCCCCAATCCTCAATCCTCAATCCTCAATCTTCAATCCTCAAAACTCAAACTTCAATCCTGAGTCCTCAATCCCCAATCCCCTGTCCTCAATCTTCAATCCTCAATCCTCAATCCTTGATCCTCAATCCTCAGTCCTCAATCTTCAATCCTCAATCTCCTATCCTCAATCCTCAATCGTCAATCCACGATCCTCAATCCTCAACCCTCAATCCTCAGTCCTCAAACCTGAATCCTGAAACCTCAACCCCGAATTCGCAATTTTCAGCCCTCAGTCCTCAGAAATCAATAGTCAATCATGAATCCTCAGTAGAATATCCTCAATTCACAGTTCACAATACTCAATCCTCAATCTTCAATCTTCAAATATCGATCCACAAACATCAATTCTCATCACTTAACACTCAACACTCAGTCCTCAATCTTCAATCCTCAATCCTCAATCCTCAGTATTCAATCCTATATACTCAATCTTCAATCCTCAATCCTCAATACCCAATCCTCAATCGTCAATCCCCAATACTCAATCTTCAATCCACAATCCTCAATCCTCAATCTTCATTCCTCAATCCTTAATCCTCAATCCTCAATCCTCAGTCCTCAGTCCTCAATCTTCAATCCTCAGTACTCAATCACCAATCCTCAATCCTCAACAATCAATCCATAATCCTCAATCCTGAATCTTCAATCCTCCATCCTCAATACCCAAACCTCAATCTTCAATCCTCAATCCTCGATCCTCAATCCTCAGTCCTCAATCCTCAACCTTCAATCCTCGATACTCAATCTTCAATCTTCAACCCTCAATCCTCAATCCCCAATCCTCAATCCGCAATCCTCAATCTTCAATCCTCAATACTCAATCTTCAATCCTCAATCCTCAATCCTGAAATCCTCAATCCTCAATATTCAACACACAACCCTCAAACTTCAACCATCAATACTCAACCATCAGCCCTCAATTCTCAATAATCAATCGGCAGTCTTCAATCCTCAACTCTCAATCTTCAATCCTCAATCTTCAATCCTCAACACTCAATCTTCAATCCTCAATCCCCAATCCTCAATCCTCAATCCTCAATACTCAATCCTCAGTCCTCAATCCTCAATCCGCAATCCTCAATCTTCAATCCTCAATACTCAATCTTCAATCCTCAATCCTCAATCCTGAAATCCTCAATCCTCAATATTCAACACACAACCCTCAAACTTCAATCCTCAATACTCAACCATCAATCCTCGATCCTCAATACTCAATCGTCAGCCTTCAAACCACAACACTCAATCTTCAATCCTCAATCCTCAATCTTCAATTCTCAATCTTCGATCCTCAATACTGAATCTTCAATATTCAATCGTCAATCCTCAATCCTCAATCCTCAATCCTTAATCCTCAATCTTCAATCCTCAGTCCCCAATCCTCAATCTTCAGTCCTCAACCCTCAATCCTCATCCTCAATCCTCAATCCTCAATCTTCAATCCTCAATAATCTATATCCAATCCTAGATTCCCAATCCCCAATCCTCAATCCTTAATCCTCAATCTTCAATCCTCAATCCCTAGTCCTCAATCTTAAATCCTCAATGCTCAATCCTCTGTCCTCAAACCTCAATCCTCAATCCTGAATCCTGAATCCTCAATCTTCAGCCCTCAGTCCTCAACAATCAGTTGTCAATCCTCAATCCTCAACCTTCAATCCTCAATCCTCAATTCACAATCCTCAATACTGAGTCCTCAATAGTCAATCCTCAATCCCAAATCCTCAATCTTCAATCCTCAATCCTCAATCCTCAATCCTCAAGAGTCAATCCTCAATCCTCGATCCCCAAACGTCACTTCTCAGTCCTCAAACCTCAATCGCGAATCCTCAACCCTGAATCCTCAATCTTCAGCCCTCAGTACTCAACAATCAATTGTCAATCCTCAATCCTCAATAGAATATCCTCAATTCACAGTTTTCAATACTCAATCACCATTCTGCAATCTTCAAATCTCAATCCACAAACATCAATTCTCATCACTCAACCCTCAACGCTCAGTCCTCAATCTTCAATCCTCAATCCTCAATCCTCAATCTTCAATCCTCAATACACAATCTTCAATCCTCAATCCTCAATTCTCAGTCATCAATACTCAATCCTCATTCGTCAATCCTCAATCCCCAATCCTCAATCTTCAATCCTCAATCCTCGATACTCAATCCTCAATCGTCAATCTTCAAGCCTCAATACTCAATCTTCAATCCTCAATCCTCAATCCTCAATCCTCAATCCTCAATCCTCAATCCTTAATACTCAACACAGAACCCTCAACCATCAATCCTCAATACTCAACCATCAATACTCAATTCTCAATACTGAATAGAATATCCTGAATTCTCATGTTTCAATACTCAATCCACAATGTTCAATAATCAAATCTCACTCCTCAGACATCAATTCTCAACACTCAATCCTCAACACTCAGTCCTCTCTCTTCAATCTTAAATTATCAATCCTCTATCCTCAAGCGTCAATCCTCAATCCTCAATCCACAACCCTCAATCCTCAGTCCTCAAACCTCAATTCCGAATCCTCAATCCTGAATCCTCAATCTTCATCCCTCAGTCCGCAACAATCAATTGTCAATCCTCAATCCTCAATAGAATATCCTCAATTCACACTTTTCAATACTCAATCCCCAATCTTCAATCTTCAAATCTCAATCCACAAACATCAATTGTCTTCACCCAACCCTCTTCTCTCAGTCCTCAATCTTCAATCCTCAATCCTCTATCCTCAATCGTCAATCCTCAATCCACAACCCTCTATAATCAATCCTCAATACTCAACCATCAATCCTCAATTCTCAATACTCAATAGAATATCCTGAATTCTCAGTTTTCAATACTCAATCCTAAATCTTCAATCTTCATGTCTCCATCCACAATCATCTATTCTCATCACTCAACCCTCAACACTCAGTCCTCAATCTTCAATCCTCAATCCTCAATCCTCAATCTTCAATCCTCAATACTCAATCTTCAATCCTCAATCCTCAATCCACAATCCTCAATCCTCAATCCTCAGTCATCAATACTCAATCTTCGATACTCAATCCCCAATCCTCAATCCTCAATCCTCAATCCTCAATCCTCATTCCTGAAACCTCAATCCTCAACCCTCAGTCCTCATCCTCCATTCTCAATCCTCAATCCTCAAACCTCAATCTTCAATTCTCAATCCTCAACCCTCAATCCTCAGTCCTCAAACCTCAATTCCGAATCCTCAATCCTGAATCCTCGATCTTCATCCCTCAGTCCGCAACAATCAATTGTCAATCCTCTGTCCTCAAGAGAATATCCTCAATTCACAGTTTTCAATACTCAATCCCCAATCTTCAATCTTCAAATCTCAATCCACAAACATCTATTCTCATCACTCAACCCTCAACACTCAGTCCTCAATCTTCAATCCTCAATCCTCAATCCTCAATCTTCAATCCTCAATACTCAATCTTCAATCCTCAATCCTCGTTCCTCAATACTTAATATTTAATCCTCAATCCTCAGTTATCAATCCTCAATCTTCAATACTCAATCCTCAATCCTCAATTCTCATTCCTCAATCCTCAATCCTCATTCCTCAAACCTCAATCCACAACCCTCAGTCCTCATCCTCAATTCTCAATTCTCAATCCTCAATCCTCAATCCTCAATCTTCAATCCTCAGTAATCAATCTCCTATCCTAGATCCTCAATCCCCAATACTCAATCCTTAATCCTCAACCTTCAATCCTCAATCTTCAATCCTCAATCTTCAATCCTCAATGCTCAATACTCAATCCTCAATCCTCAATCCTCAGTCCTCAATCCTCAATCCTCAGTCCTCAATCCTCAAACTTCAATCCTAAATACTCAATCTTCAATCCTCAATCCTCAATACTCAATCTTCAATCCACAATCCTCAATCCTCAATCGTCATTCCTCAATCCTTAATTCTCAATCCTCAATCCTCGGACCTCAGTCCTCAACTTTCAATCCTCAATACTCTAGCTCCAACCCTCAATCCTCAACAATCAATCCTTAATCCTCAATCCTGAATTTCAATCCTCCATCCTCAATACCCAAACCTCAATCTTCAATTCTCAATCCTCGATCCTCAGTCCTCAATTCTCAACCCTCAGTCCCCGTCCTCAATCCTCATCCCTCAGTCCTCAATCTTCAATCCTCAATCCTCAATCCTCAATCATCAATACTCAATCTTCAATCCTCAATCCTCAATCCTTGATCCTCAATCCTCAGTCGTCAATCCTCAATCCTCAATTTTCAATCATCAATACCCAATCTTCAATCCTCAATCCTCAATCCTCAATCCTCGATCCTCAATCTTCAATCCTCAATCCTCAATTCTCAATCCCCAGTCCTCAATCTTCAATCCTCAATGCTCAATAATCAGTCATCAATCCTCAGTCCTCAATCCTCAATCCTCATTCCTCAATCCTTAATCCTCAATCCTCAGTCATGAATACTCAATCTTCAATGCTCAATCCTCAATCCTCAATCCTCAATCCTCAATCCTCAATCCCCAATCCTCTATCGTCAATCCTCAACCCTCAATCCTCAATACTCAATCCTCAATCCTCATTCTTCAATCCTCAATCCTCAATCCTCAATCCTCAATCTTCAATCCTCAACCACCAATCCTCAATACTCAACCATCAAAGCTCAATTCTCAATACTCAATAGAATATCCTGAATTCTCAGTTTTCAATACCCAATCCTCAATCTTCAATATTCAAGTCTCCATCCACAAACGTCTATTCTCATCACTCAACCCTCAACACTCAGTCCTCAATCTTCAATCCTCAATCTTCAATCCTCAATCTTCAATCCTCAATACTCAATCTTCAATCCTCAATTGTGAGTTCTC
The DNA here is from genome assembly GCF_051401765.1 of Calliopsis andreniformis. Lineage (NCBI taxonomy): Eukaryota > Metazoa > Arthropoda > Insecta > Hymenoptera > Andrenidae > Calliopsis > Calliopsis andreniformis. Next base: position 1,607,254 of record NW_027480509.1, on the reverse strand, counting down.
AATCCTCAATCCTCAATCCTCAGTCATCAATACTCAATCTTCGATACTCAATCCTCAATCCTCAATCCTCAATCCTCAATCCTCAATCCTCATTCCTCATACCGCAATCCTCAACCCTCAGTCATCATCCTCCATTCTCAATCATCAATACTCAGTCCTCAATCTTCAATCCTCAATCCTCAATCCTCAAACCTCAATCCACAGTCATGTATACTCCATCTTCAATACTCAATCCACAATCCTCAATCCTCAATCCTCAATCCTCAATCCTCAATCCTCATTCCTCAAACCTCAATCCTCAACCCTCAGTCCTCATACTCAATTCTCAATTCTCAATCCTCAATCCCCAATCCTCAATCCTTAATCCTCAGTCTTCAATCCTCAATCCCCATTCCTCAATCTTCAATACTCAATGCTCAATCGTCAATCCTCAAGCCTCAGTCCACAATCCTCAATCCTCAAACCTCAATCCTCAACCGTCAGTCCTCGTCATCAATCCCCAAACCTCAATCCTCAGTCCTCAATCTTCAATCATCAATACTCAATCTTCAATCCTCAATCCTCAATCCTCAATCCTCAATCCTCAATCCTCAATCCTCAATATTCAACACACAACCCTCAACCATCAATTCTCAATACTCAACCATCAATCCTCAATTCTCAATACTCAATACTCAATAGAATATCCTGAATTCTCATGGTTCAACACTCAATCCACAATATTCAATAATCAAACCTCAATCCTCAAACCTCAATACTCAACACTCAATCCTCAACACTCAGTCCACTCTCTTCAATCCTCCATCCTCAATCCTCAATCCTCAAGAGTCAATCCTCCATCCTCAATCCACAAACCTCAATTCTCAGTTCTCAAACGACAATCCCGAATCCGCAACCCTGAATCCTCAATCTTCAGACCTCAGTCCTCATCAATCAATTGTCAATCCTCAATCCTCAATAGAATATCCTCAATTCACAGTTTTCAATACTCAATCACCACCCTTCAATGTTCAAATCTCCATCCACAAACATCAATTCTCATCACTCAACCCTCAACACTCAGTCCTCAATCTTCAATCCTCAATCCTCTATCCTCAATCTTCAATTCTCAATACACAATCTTCAATCCTCAATCCTCAATTCTCAGCCCTCAATACTCAATCCTCAATCGTCAATCCTCAATCCCCAATCCTCAATCTTCAACCCTCAATCCTCAATCCTCAATCCTCAATCCTCAATCTTCAATCCTCAATACTCAATCTTCAATCCTCAATCCTCAATCCTCAATCCTCAATCCTCAATCCTCAATCCTCAATCCTCAGTCCTCAATACTCAACGCACAACCCTCAACCGTCAATCCTCAATACTCAACCATCAATACTCAATTCTGAATACTCAATAGAATATCCTGGATTCTCATGTTTTAGTACTCAATCCACAATATTCAATTATCAAATCTCACTCCTCAAACATCAATTCTCAACACTCAATCCTCAACATTCAGTCCTCACTCTTCAATCTTGCATCATCAATCCTCTATCCTCAAGCGTCAATCCTCAATCCTCAATCCTCAATCCTCAATCCTCAGTCCTCAAACCTCAATTCCGATTCCTCAATCCTGAATCCTCAATCTTCAACCCTCAGTCCGCAACAATCAATTGTCAATCCTCTATCCTCAATAGAATATGTTCAATTCACAGTTTTCTGTACTCAATCCCCAACCTTCAATCTTCAAATCTCAATCCACAAACATCAATTCTCATCACTCAAACCTCAACACACAGTCCTCAACCTTCAACCGTTAATCCTCAACCCTCAATCGTCAATCTTCAATCCCCAATCCTCTATCGTAAACCCTCAACACTCAATCCTCAGTCCTCAATCCTCAATCTTCAATCTTCAATCCTCAATACTCAATCTTCAATCTTCAATCCTCAATCCTCAATCCTCAATCCTCAATCCGCAATCCTGAATCCTGAATCCTCAATCTTCAGCCCTCAGTCCTCAACAATCAGTTGTCAATCCTCAATCCTCAACCTTCAATCCTCAATCCTCAATTCAGAATCCTCAATACTGAGTCCTCAATCGTCAATCCTCATTCCCCAATCCTCAATCTTCAATCCTCAATCCTCAATCCTCAATCCCCAATCCTCAATCCTCAGTCCTCAAACCTCAATCCTCAACCCTCAGTCCTCATCCTTAATTCTCAATTCTCAATCCTCAATCCTCAATCCTCAATCCTCAATCCTCAATCCTCAATCCTCAATCTTCAGTCCTCACTACTCAATCTTCAATCCTCAATCCTCAATCCTCAATCCTCAAACCTCAGTCCTCAATACTCAACGCACAACCCTCAACCGTCAATCCTCAATACTCAACCATCAATACTCAATTCTGAATACTCAATAGAATATCCAGAATTCTCATGTTCCAGTACTCAATCCACAATATTCAATTATCAAATCTCAATCCTCAAACATCAATTCTCAACACTCAATCCTCAACATTCAGTCCTCACTCTTCAATCTTCCATCATCAATCCTCTATCCTCAAGCGTCAATCCTCAATCCTCAATCCTCAACCCTCAATCCTCAGTCCTCAAACCTCAATTCCGATTCCTCAATCCTGAATCCTCAATCTTCAACCCTCAGTCCGCAACAATCAATCGTCAATCCTCTATCCTCAATAGAATATGTTCAATTCACAGTTTTCTGTACTCAATCCCCAACCTTCAATCTTCAAATCTCAATCCACAAACATCAATTCTCATCACTCAAACCTCAACACACAGTCCTCAACCTTCAACCCTTAATCCTCAACCCTCAATCGTCAATCTTCAATCCCCAATCCTCTATCGTAAATCCTCAACACTCAATCCTCAGTCCTCAATCCTCAATCCTCAATCTTCAATCCTCAATACTCAATCTTCAATCTTCAATTCTCAATCCTCAATCCTCAATCCTCAATCCGCAATCCTGAATCCTGAATCCTCAATCTTCAGCCCTCAGTCCTCAACAATCAGTTGTCAATCCTCAATCCTCAACCTTCAATCCTCAATCCTCAATTCAGAATCCTCAATACTGAGTCCTCAATCGTCAATCCTCATTCCCCAATCCTCAATCTTCAATCCTCAATCCTCAATCCTCAATCCCCAATCCTCAATCCTCAGTCCTCAAACCTCAATCCTCAACTCTCAGTCCTCATCCTTAATTCTCAATTCTCAATCCTCAATCCTCAATCCTCAATCCTCAATCCTCAATCCTCAATCCTCAATCTTCAGTCCTCACTACTCAATCTTCAATCCTCAATCCTCAATCCTCAATCCTCAAACCTCAGTCCTCAATACTCAACGCACAACCCTCAACCGTCAATCCTCAATACTCAACCATCAATACTCAATTCAGAATACTCAATAGAATATCCTGAATTCTCATGTTCCAGTACTCAATCCACAATATTCAATTATCAAATCTCAATCCTCAAACATCAATTCTCAACACTCAATCCTCAACATTCAGTCCTCACTCTTCAATCTTCCATCATCAATCCTCTATCCTCAAGCGTCAATCCTCAATCCTCAATCCTCAACCCTCAATCCTCAGTCCTCAAACCTCAATTCCGATTCCTCAATCCTGAATCCTCAATCTTCAACCCTCAGTCCGCAACAATCAATCGTCAATCCTCTATCCTCAATAGAATATGTTCAATTCACAGTTTTCTGTACTCAATCCCCAACCTTCAATCTTCAAATCTCAATCCACAAACATCAATCCTCATCACTCAAACCTCAACACACAGTCCTCAACCTTCAACCCTTAATCCTCAACCCTCAATCGTCAATCTTCAATCCCCAATCCTCTATCGTAAATCCTCAACACTCAATCCTCAGTCCTCAATCCTCAATCCTCAATCTTCAATCCTCAATACTCAATCTTCAATCTTCAATCCTCAATCCTCAATCCTCAATCCTCAATCCTCAATCCGCAATCCTGAATCCTGAATCCTCAATCTTCAGCCCTCAGTCCTCAACGATCAGTTGTCAGTCCTCAATCCTCAACCTTCAATCCTCAATCCTCAATTCAGAATCCTCAATACTGAGTCCTCAATCGTCAATCCTCATTCCCCAATCCTCAATCTTCAATCCTCAATCCTCAATCCTCAATCCCCAATCCTCAATCCTCATTCCTCAAACCTCAATCCTCAACCCTCAGTCCTCATCCTTAATTCTCAATTCTCAATCCTCAAACCTCAATTCTCAATCTTCAAACCTCAATAATCAATCTCCAATCCTAGATCCTCAATCCCCAATCCTCAGTCCTTAATCCTCATTCTTCAATCCTCAAACCCCAGTCCACAATCCTCAATCCTCAATCCTCAATATTCAACACACAACCCTCAAGCATTAATTCTCAATACTCAATCATCAATCCTCAATTCTCAATACTCAATAGAATATCCTGAATTCTAATGGTTGAATACTCAATCCACAATATTCAATAATCAAACCTCAATCCTCAAATATCAATTCTCAGCACTCAATCCTCAACACTCAGTCCTCTCTCTTCAATCCTCCATCCTTAATCCTCAATCCTCAAGAGTCAATCCTCCATCCTCAATCCACAAACCTCAATTCTCAGTTCTCAAACGACAATCCCGAATCCTCAACCCTGAATCCTCAGTCTTCAGACCTCAGTCCTCAACAATCAATTGTCAATCCTCAATCCTCAATAGAATATCCTCAATTCACAGTTTTCAATACTCAATCACCACTCTTCAATGTTCAAATCTCCATCCGCAAACATCAATCCTCATCACTCAACCCTCAACACTCAGTCCACAATCTTCAATCCTCAATCCTCCATCCTCAATCTTCAATTCTCAATACACAATCTTCAATCCTCAATCCTCAATTCTCAGTCCTCAATACTCAATCCTCAATCGTCAATCCTCAATACCCAATCCTCAATCTTCAACCCTCAATCCTCAATCCTCAATCCTCTATCCTCAATCCTCAAACCTCAATCCTCAACCCTCAGTCCTCATCCTCAATTCTCAATTCTCAATCCTCAATCCTCAATCCTCAATCCTCAATCCTCAATCCCCAATCCTCAATCCTCAATCCTCATTCATCAATCCACAATACCCATTCCTCAATCTTCAATCGTCAATCCTCAATTCTCAAACCTCAATCCTCAGTCCTCAGTCCTCAAACCTCAATCCTCAAACCTCAGCCCTCATCCTCAATCCTCAATCCTCAATCCTCAATCCTCAATCTTCAATCCTCAATACTCAATCTTCAATCCTCAATCCTTAGTCCACAAACCTCAATCCTTAATATTCAATCCTCAATACTCAATCTTCAATCCTCAATCCTCAATTCTCAATCCTCAATCCTCAATCCTCAGACCTCAAACATCAATATTCAACACACGGACCTGGTCCTCAATCCACAACCCTCAATCCTCAATCCTCAATCTTCAATCATCAATACTCAATCTTCAATCCTCAATCCTCAACCCTCAATCCTGAATCCTCAATCCTCAATCTTTAATCCTCAATCCTCAATCCTCAATCCTCAATCCTAAACTTTCAACCCTCAATACTCAATCTTCAATACTCAATCCTCAATCCTCAATCCTCAATACACAATCCTCAATCTTCAGTCCTCAATACTCAATCTTCAATCCTCAATCCTCTATCCTCAATCCTCAATCCTCATTCTTCAATCCTCAACACTCAATCCTCAATCTTCAATGCTCAATCTTCAATCCTCAATTCTCAATCCACAATCCTCAATCCTCAGACCTCAAACATCAATACTCAACCCTCAGTCCTCGTCCTCAATCCACAACACTCACTCCTCGATCCTCAATCTTCAATCATCAATATTCAATTTTCAATCCTCAATCCTCAATCCTCAATACTCAATCCTCAATCCTCAATGTTGAATCCTCAATACCCAATCCTCAATCTTCTGTCCTCAATCCTCAATCCTCAACCCTCAATCGTCAATCCACAATCATCAATCCTCAATCCTCGATCTTCAATCCTCAATACTCAATCTTCAATCCTCAATCCTCAATGCTCAATCCTCAATTCTCAATCCTCAATCGTCAGGCTTCAGTACTCAATACTCAATCTTCAATCCTCAATCCTCAATCCTCATTCCTCAATCCACAATCCTAAATCCTCAATCCTCAATACTCAACCATCAATCCTCAATTCTCAATACTCAATAGAATATCCTGAATTCTCATGGTACAATACTCAATCCACAATATCCAATAATCAAATCTCAATCCACAAACATCAATTCTCATCACACAACCCTGAACGCTCAGTCCTCAATGTTCAATCCTCATTCCTCAATTCTCAATTTTCAATCCTCAATACTGAGTCTTCAATCCTCAATCCTCAATCCTCAATCCTCAATCCTCAGTCCCCAATCCTCAATCTTCAATCCTCAATCCTCAGTCCACAATCCACAATTTTGAATCCTCAATCCTGCATCCTCAATCTTCAGCCCTCAGTCCTCAAAAATCAGTTGTCGATCCTTAATCCCCAATAGAATATCCTCAATTCACTGTTTTCAATACGCAATACTCAATCTGCAATCTTCAGAGCTCTATTCACAAACATCAATCCTCATCACTCAACCCAGAACGCTCAGCCCTCAATGCTCAACCCTCAATCCTCAATTCTAAATCTTCAATCCTCAATAGTGATTCTTCAATCCACAATCCTCAATCCTCAATCCTTAATCCTCAATCCACAATTCTCAATCCTCAGTAATCAATCCTCAATCTTCAATACTCAATCGTCAACCCTCAGTCCTCAACCCTCAGTCCTCATCCTCAATTCTCAATCCTCAATCCTCAATCCTCAATCTTCAATCCTCAATAATCAATCTCCAATCCTAGATCCTCGATCCACAATCCTCAATCCTTAATCCTCAATCCTCAATCCTCAATCTTCAATCCTCATTAATCAATCTCCAATCCTAGATGCTGAATCCCCAATCCTCAATCCTTAATCCTCAACGTTCAATCCTCAATCACCAGTCCTCAATCTTCAATCCTCAATGTTCAATCCTCAATCCTCAATCGTCAGTCCTCAATCCTCAATCCTCAATCCTCACACCTCAATCCTCAACCGTCAGTCCTCGTCCTCAATCCTCAACACTCAATCCTCAATCCTCAACCTTCAATCCTCAATACTCAATATTCAATCCTCAATCCTCAATCCTCAATCCTCAATCTTCAATCCTCAATCCTCAACCCTCAATCCTCAATCCTCGTTCTTCAATCCTCAATACCCAATCCTCAATCTTCAACCCTCAATCCTCAATCCTCAATCCTCAATTCTCAATCCTTAATCCTCATTCCTCAATCCTCAATCCCCAATCCTCATTCTTCAAACCTCAATCCTCAACCCTCAGTACTCATCCTCAATTCTCAATTCTCAATCCCCAATCCTCAATGCTCAATCTTCAAGCATCAATGCTCAATCTTCAATCCTCAATACTCAATCCTCAATCCTCAATCCTCCATCCTCAATATTCAACACACAACCCTCAACCATCAATCCTCAATACTCAATCATCAATCCTCAATTCTCAATACTCAATAGAATAACCTGAATTCTCATGGTACAATACTCAATCCACAATATCCAATAATCAAATCTCAATCCACAAACATCAATTCTCATCACACAACCCTGAACGCTCAGTCCTCAATGTTCAATCCTCATTCCTCAATTCTCAATTTTCAATCCTCAATACTGAGTCTTCAATCCTCAATCCTCAATCCTCAATCTTCAATCCTCAGTCCCCAATCCTCAATCTTCAATCCTCTATCCTCAATCCTCAATCCTCAATCCTCATTCCACAGTCCTTAGGCCTCAAACCTCAACCCTCAACTCTCAGAACTCATCCTCAATCCTCAATCCTCAATCGTCAATCCTCAATCCTCAATCTTCAATCCTCAATACTCAACCTTCAATCCTCAATCCTCAATCCTCAATACTCAACCACCAATACTCAATTCTCAATACACAATAGAATATCCTGAATTTTCAGGATTCAATACTCAAACGTCAACCCTCAAACCTCAGCCCTCATCCTCAATCCTCAATCCTCAATCCTCAATCCTCAATCCTCAATATTCAATCCTCAATACTCAATCTTCTATCCTCAATCCTCAATCCTAAATCCTCAATCCTCAATCCTCAGATATCAATCCTCAATCTTCAATACTCAATCGTCAATCCTCAGTCCTCAATCCTCAATCCCCAATCCTCGTTCCTCAAACCTCAATCCTCAACCCTCAGTCCTCATGCTCAATTCTCAATTCTCAATACTCAATCCTCAATCCTCAATCTTCAATCCTCAATAATCAATCTCCAATCCTAGTTCCTCAATTCCCAATCCTCAATCCTTAAACCTCAATCTTGAATCCTCAATCCCCAGGCCTCAAACTTCAATCTTCAATGCTCAATCCTCAATCCTCAGTCGTCAGTCCTCAATCCTCAATCCTCAATCCTCAAACCTCAATCCTCAACCGTCAGTCCTCGTCCTCAATCCTCAACCCTCAATCCTCAATCCTCAATCTTCAATCCTCAATACTCAATCTTCAATCCACAATCCTCAATCCTCAATCCTCAATCTTCAATCCTCAATCCTCAATCCTCAATCCTCAATACTCATTCTTCAATCCTCAACGCCCAATCCTCAATATTCAATCCTCAATCCTCAATCCTCAATTCTCAATCCTCAATCCTCAGTCCTCAGTCCTCAAACCTCAATCCTCAACCCTCAGGCCTCATCCTCAATCCTCAATCCTCAACCCTCAATCCTCAATCTTCAATCCTCAATACTCAGTCTTCAATACCGAATCCTCAATTCTCAATCCTCAATCCTGAATCCTCAAGCGTCAATCCTCCATCCCCAATCCTCAATCTTCAATCGTCAATCCTCAATCCTCAATCGTCAATCCTCAATCCTCAATGTTCAATCCTCAAGACCCAATCCTCAATCTTCAATCCTCAATCCTCAATCCCCAATCCTCACTCCACCATCCTCATTCATCAATCCTCAATACCCAATCCTCAATCTTCAATCCTCAATACTCAATCTTCAATCTTCAATCCTCAATACTCAATCTTCAATCCTCAATACTCAATCCTCAATCCTCAATCCTCCATCCTCAATATTCAACACACAACCCTCAACCACCAATCCTCAATACTCAATCATCAATCCTCAATTCTCAATACTCAATAGAATATCCTGAATTCTCATGGTACAATACTCAATCCACAATATCCAATAATCAAATCTCAATCCACAAACATCAATTCTCATCACACAACCCTGAACGCTCAGTCCTCAATGTTCAATCCTCATTCCTCAATTCTCAATTTTCAATCCTCAATACTGAGTCTTCAATCCTCAATCCTCAATCCTCAATCCTCAATCCTCAGTCCCCAATCCTCAATCTTCAATCCTCAATCCTCAGTCCACAATCCACAATTTTGAATCCTCAATCCTGCATCCTCAATCTTCAGCCCTCAGTCCTCAAAAATCAGTTGTCGATCCTTAATCCCCAATAGAATATCCTCAATTCACTGTTTTCAATACGCAATACTCAATCTGCAATCTTCAGAGCTCTATTCACAAACATCAATCCTCATCACTCAACCCTGAACGCTCAGCCCTCAATGTTCAACCCTCAATCCTCAATTCTAAATCTTCAATCCTCAATACTGATTCTTCAATCCACAATCCTCAATCCTCAATCCTTAATCCTCAATCCACAATTCTCAATCCTCAGTAATCAATCCTCAATCTTCAATACTCAATCGTCAACCCTCAGTCCTCAACCCTCAGTCCTCATCCTCAATTCTCAATCCTCAATCCTCAATCCTCAATCTTCAATCCTCAATAATCAATCTCCAATCCTAGATCCTCGATCCACAATCCTCAATCCTTAATCCTCAATCCTCAATCCTCAATCTTCAATCCTCAATAATCAATCTCCAATCCTAGATCCTCAATCCCCAATCCTCAATCCTTAATCCTCAATCTTCAATCCTCAATCCCCAGTCCTCAAACTTCAATCCTCGATGCTCAATCATCAATCCTCAGTCCTCAGTCCTCAATCATCAATCCTCAATCCTCAAACCTCAATCCTCAACCGTCAGTCCTCGTCCTCAATCCTCAACACTCAATCCTCAATCCTCAATCTTCAATCCCCAATACTCAATCTTCAATTCTCAATCCTCAATCCTCAATATACAATCTTCAATCCTCAATCCTCAATCCTCAATCCCCAATCCTCAATCTTCAATCCTCAATCCTCAATCCTCAATCCTCAATCCTCAATCTTCAATCCTCATTACTCAAACTTCAATCCTCAATCTTCAATCCTCAACCCTCAACACTCAGTCCTCAATGTTCAATTCTCAATTCTCAATCTTCAATCCACAATACTGAATCCTCAATCCTCAATCCTCAAGCCCCAATCCTCAATCCTCAATCCTCAATCCTCAATCCTCAAATTTAAATCCTCAATACTCAATCTTCAATCCTCAATCCTCAATCCTCAATCCTCAATCCTCAATCCTCAATCTTTAATCCTGAATCCTCATTACTCAATCCTCAATCCTAAATCTTCAACCCTCAATACTCAATCTTCAATCCTCAATCCTCAATCCTCAATCCTCAATCCTCAATCTTCAATCCTCAAAACACAATTTTCAATCCTCAATCCTCAATCCTCAATCCTCATTCTTCAATCCTCAACACCCAATTGTCAATCTTCAAGCGTCAATCCTCAATCCTCAATTCTCGATCCTCAATCCTCAATCCTCAGACCTCAAACATCAATACTCAACCCTCAGTCCTCGTCCTCAATCCACAACCCTCAATCCTCGATCCTCAATCTTCAATCATCAATACCCAATCCTCAATCTTCAATACTCAATCCTCAATCCTCAATTCTCAATCCTCAATCCTCAATCCTCAATCTTCAATCGTCATTAAACAATCTACAATCCTATATCCTGAATCCCCAATCCTCAATCCTTAATCCTGAATCTACAATCCTCAATGCCCGGTCCTCAATCCTCAATCCTCAGAGTTCAATCCTCAATCCTCAATCCTCAGTCCTCAATCCTCAAACCTCAATCCTCAAACCTCAATCCTCAACCGTCGGTCCTCGTACTCAATCCTCAACCCTCAATCCTCAATCCTCAATTCTCAATCTTCAATCCTCAGTCATCAATCCTCAATCTTCAATACTCAATAGTCAATCCTCAGTCCTCAATCCTCAATCCTCAATCCTCGTTCCCCAAACCTCAATCCTCAACCCTCAGTCCTCATACTCAATTCTCAATTCTCAATCCTCAATCCTCAATCCTCAATCTTCAATCATTAATAATCAATCTCCAATCCTAGATCCTCAATTCCCAATCCTCAATCTTCAATCCTCAACCATCAATCCTCAATTCTCAATCCTCAATCCTCAATCCTCAATCCTCAGACCTCAAACATCAATATTCAACACTCGGACCTGGCCCTCAATCCACAACACTCAATCCTCAATCCTCAATCTTCAATCATCAATACTCAATCTTCAATCCTCAATACTCAACCCTCAATCCTCAATCCTCAATCCTCAATCTTTAATCCTCAATACTCAATTCTCAATCCTCAATCCTGAACCTTCAACCCTCAATACTCAATCTTCAATCCTCAATCCTCAATCCTCAATCCTCAATCCTCAATCCTCAATCTTCAGACCTCAATACTCAATCTTCAATCCTCAATCCTCAATCCTCAATCCTCAATCCTCATGCTTCATTCCTCAACACCCAATCCTCAATCTTCAATTCTCAACATTCAATCCTCAATTCTCAATCCTCAATCCTCAATCCTCAGACCTCAAACATCAATACTCAACCCTCAGTCCTCGTGCTCAGTCCACAACACTCAATCCTCGATCCTCAATCTTCAATCATCAATATTCAATTTTCAATCCTCAATCCTCAATCCTCAATACTCAATCCTCAATCCTCAATGTTCAATCCTCAATACACAATCCTCAATCTTCAATCCTCAATCCTCAATCCTCAATCCTCAATCCTCAATCCTCAATCCTCAGTCCTCAAACCTCAATCCTTATTCCTCAATACTGAATCCTCAATCTTCAGCCCTCAGTCCTCAACAATCAGTTGTGAATTCTCAATCCTCAGTAGAATATCCTCAATTCACAGGTTTCAATACTCAATACTCAACCTGCAATCTTCAAATCTCTATCTACAAACATCAATTCTCATCACTCAACCCTCAACACTCAGTCCCCAATCCTCAAACTTCAATCCTCAATCCTCAATCTTCAATCCTCAATACTCAATATTCAATCCTCAATCCTCAATCCTCAATCCTCAATCTTCAATCCTCAATCCTCAATCCTCAATCCTCAATCCTCATTCTTCAATCCTCAATACCCAATCTTCAATCTTCAATACTCAATCCTCAATCCTCAATTCTCAATCTTCAATCCTCAATCCTCAATCCTCAATCCTCAATCCTCATTCTTCAATCCTCAATACCCAATCCTCAATCTTCAATCCTCAATCCTCAATCCTCAATTCTCAATCCTCAATCCTCAATCCTCAATCCCCAATCCTCATCCTTCAAACCTCAATCCTCAACCCTCAGTCCTCATCCTCAATTCTCAATTCTCAATCCTCAATCCTCAATCCTCAATATTCAAAACTCAATCATCAACGTTCAATCCGCAATACCCAATCCTCAATCTTCAATCCTCAATCCTCAATTCTCAATCTTCAATCCTCAATACTGAATCTTCAATCCTCAGTCCTCAAACCTCAATCCGGCATCCTCAATCCTGAATCCTCAATCTTCAATCCTCAATCCTCAATCCTCAGTAATCAATCCTCAGTCTTGAATACTCAATTGTCAATCCTCAGTCCTCAATCCTCAATCCTCAAACCTCGTTCCTCATACCTCAATCCTCAACCCTCAGTCCTCATCCTCAACTCTCAATTCTCAATTCTCAATCCTCAATCCTCAATCCTCAATCTTCAATCCTCATTAATCAATCTCCAATCCTAGATCCTGAATCCCCAATCCCCAATCCTCAATCCTCAATCCTCAATCCTCAACCGTCAGTCCTCAATCCTCAAGTTTCAATCCTCAATACACAATCTTCAATCCTCAATACTCAATCCTCAATCCTCAATCCTCAATCGTCAGTCTTCATTCCTCAATACTCAATCTTCAATCCTCAATCCTTAATCCTCAATCCTCAATCCTCATTCTACAATCCTCAACACCGAATCCTCAATCTTCAATCATCAATCCTCAATCTTCAATACTCAATCGTCAATCCTCAGTCCTCAATCCTCAATCCCCAATCCTCGTTCCTCAAACCTCAATCCTCAACCCTCAGTCCTCATCCTCAATTCTCAATTCTCAATCCTCAATCCTCAATCCTCAACCTTCAATCCTGAATAATCAATCTGCAATCCAAGATCCTCAATCCCCAATCCTCAATCCTTAATCCTCAATCTTCAATCCTCAATCCCCAGTCCTCAAAATTCAATCCTCAATGCTCAATCCTCAATCCTCAGTCCTCAGTCCTCAATCCTCAATCCTCAATCCTCAAACCTCAATCCTCGACCGTCAGTCCTCGTCCTCAATAATCAACACTCAATCCTCAATCCTCAATCTTCAATCCCCAATACTCAACCTTCAATCCTCAATCCTCAATCCTCAATCCTCAATCCTCAATCCTAAATACTCAATACCCAAACCTCAATCCTCAATCCTCATTCATCAATCCTCAATACCCAATCCTCAATCTTCAATCCTCAATCCTCAATCCTCAATTCTCAATCCTAAACCTTCAACCCTCAATACTCAATCTTCAATCCTCAATCCTCAATCCTCAATCCTCAATCCTCAATCCTCAATCTTCAGTCCTCAATATTCAATCTTCAGTCCTCAATCCTCAATCCTCAATCCTCAATCCTCAACCCTCAATCCTCAATCATCAACGTTCAATCCGCAATACCCAATCCTCAATCTTCAATCCTCAATCCTCAATTCTCAATCTTCAATCCTCAATACTGAATCTTCAATCCTCAGTCCTCAAACCTCAATCCGGCATCCTCAATCCTGAATCCTAAATCTTCAATCCTCAATCCTCAATCCTCAGTAATCAATCCTCAGTCTTGAATACTCAATTGTCAATCCTCAGTCCTCAATCCTCAATCCTCAATCCTCGTTCCTCATACCTCAATCCTCAACCCTCAGTCCTCATCCTCAACTCTCAATTCTCAATTCTCAATCCTCAATCCTCAATCCTCAATCATCAATCCTCATTAATCAATCGCCAATCCTAGATCCTGAATCCCCAATCCTCAATCCTCAATCCTCAATCCTCAATCCTCAACCGTCAGTCCACGTCCTCAATCCTCAACCCTCAATCCTCAATCCTCAATCTTCAATCCTCAATACTCAATATTCAATCCTCAATCCTCAATCCTCAATCCTCAATCTTCAATCCTCAATCCTCAATCCTCAACCCTCAATCCTCAATCCTCATTCTTCAATCCTCAATACCCAATACTCAATCTTCAATACTCAATCCTCAATCCTCAATTCTCAATCTTCAATCCTCAATCCTCAACCCTCAATCCTCAATACTCAACCATCAATCCTCAATTCTCAGTACTCAATAGAATATCGTGAATTCTCAGGGTTCAATACTCAAACCTCAATCCTCAACCCTCAGCCCTCAGCCCTCATTCTCCATCCTCAATCCTCAATCCTCAATCCTCAATCTTCAATCCCCAATACTCAATCTTCAATCCTCAATCCTCAATCCTCAATCCTCAATCCTCAATCCTCAGTCATCAATAGTCAATCTTCAATACTCAATCTTCAATCCTCAATACACAATCCTCAATCCTCAATCCTCAATCCTCAATCCTCAAACCTCAATCCTCAACCCTCAGTCCTCATCCTCAATTCTCAATTCTCAATCCTCAATCCTCAATCCCCAATCCTCAACCTTCAATCCTCAATCCTCAATCCTCAGTCCTCAATCCTCAACCTTCACTCCTCAATACCCAATCCTCAATCCTCAATCCTCAATCCTCAATCCTAAACCTTCAACCCTCAATACTCAATCTTCAATCCTCAATCCTCAATCCTCAATCCTCAATCCTCAATCCTCAATCCTCAATCTTCAGTCCTCAATACTCAATCTTCAATCCTCAATCCTCAATCCTCAATCCTTAATCCTCATTCTTCAATCCTCAACACCCAATCCTCAATCTTCAATTCTCAACCTTCAATCCACAATTCGCAATCCTCAATCCTCAATCCTCAGACCTCAAACATCAATACTCAACCCTCAGTCCTCGTCCTCAATCCACAACACTCAATCCTCGATACTCAATCTTCAACCATCAATATTCAATTTTCAATACTCAATCGCCAATCCTCAATACTCATTCCTCAATCCTCAATGTTCAATCCTCAATACCCAATCCTCAATCTTCTATCCTCAATCCTCAATCCTCAATCCTCAATCCTCAATCCTCAATCCTCAATCCTCAATCCTAAACCTTCAACCCTCAATACTCAATCTTCAATCCTCAATCCTCAATCCTCAATCCTCAATCCTCAATCCTCAATCTTCAGTCCTTAATACTCAATCTTCAATCCTCAATCCTCAATCCTCAATCCTCAATCCTCATTCTTCAATCCTCAACACCCAATCCTCAATCTTCAATTCTCAACCTTCAATCCACAATTCTCAATCCTCAATCCTCAATCCTCAGACCTCAAACATCAATACTCAACCCTCAGTCCTCGTCCTCAATCCACAACACTCAATCCTCGAGCCTCAATC
Organism: Calliopsis andreniformis; assembly: GCF_051401765.1. Taxonomy (NCBI): domain Eukaryota; kingdom Metazoa; phylum Arthropoda; class Insecta; order Hymenoptera; family Andrenidae; genus Calliopsis; species Calliopsis andreniformis. The sequence continues at coordinate 1,591,304 of NW_027480509.1, read as the reverse complement.
TTCAACCATCAATATTCAATTTTCAATACTCAATCGTCAATCCTCAATACTCATTCCTCAATCCTCAATGTTCAATCCTCAATACCCAATCCTCAATCTTCTATCCTCAATCCTCAATCCTCAATCCTCAATCCTCAACCCTCAATCCTCAGTCCTCAAACCTCAATCCTTATTCCTCAATACTGAATCCTCAATCTTCAGCCCTCAGTCCTCAACAATCAGTTGTTAATCCTCAATCCTCAGTAGAATATCCTCAATTCACAGGTTTCAATACTGAATACTCAACCTGCAATCTTAAAATCTCTATCTACAAACATCAATTCTCATCACTCAACCCTCAACGCTCAGTCCCCAATCCTCAAACTTCAATCCTCAATCCTCAATCCTCAATCCTCAATCCTCAATCTTCAATACTCAATACTCAATCTTCAATCCTCGGTCCTGAATCCTCAATCGTCAATCTCCAATCCTGAATACTCAATCTTCAATCCTCAATCCTCAATCCTCGATTCCCAACCATCAATCCTCAATTCTCAATACTCAATAGAATATCCTGAATTTTCAGTATTCAATGCTCAAACCTCAACCCTCAACCCTCAGCCCTCATCCTCAATCCTCAATCCTCAATCCTCAATCCTGAATCCTCAATCTTCAGACCTCAATGCTCAACAATCAGTTGTCAATACTCAATCCTCAGTAGAATATCCTCAATTCACAGTTTTGAATACGCAATACTCAATCTCCAACCTTCAAATCTCTATCCACAAACATCAATCCTCATCACTCAACCCTGACCGCTCAGTCCTCAATGTTCAATTCTCAATCCTCAATCCTCAATCCTCAATCCTCAGTAATCAATCCTCAACCTTCACTCCTCAATACCCAATCCTCAATCCTCAATCCTCAATCCTCAATCCTAAACCTTCAACCCTCAATACTCAATCTTCTATCCTCAATCCTCAATCCTCAATCCTCAATCCTCAATCCTCAATCCTCAATCTTCAGTCCTCAATACTCAATCTTCAATCCTCAATTCTCAATCCTCAATCCTCAATCCTCATTCTTCAATCCTCAACACCCAATCCCCAATCTTCAATTCTCAACCTTCAATCCACAATTCGCAATCCTCAATCCTCAATCCTCAGACCTCAAACATCAATACTCAACCCTCAGTCCTCGTCCTCAATCCACAACACTCAATCCTCGATCCTCAATCTTCAACCATCAATATTCAATTTTCAATACTCAATCGCCAATCCTCAATACTCATTCCTCAATCCTCAATGTTCAATCCTCAATACCCATACCTCAATCTTCTATCCTCAATCCTCAATCCTCAATCCCCAGTCCTCAATCTTCAATCCTCAATGTTCAATCCTCAATCCTCAATTCTCAGTCCTCAATCCTCAATCCTCAATCCTCAAACCTCAATCTTCAACCGTCAGTCCTCGTCCTCAATCCTCAACCCTCAATCCTCAATCCACAATCTTCAATTCTCAATACTCAATATTCAATCCTCAATCCTCAATCCTCAATCCTCAATCTTCAATCCTCAATACTCAACCCTCAATCCTCAATCCTCATTCTTCAATCCTCAATACCCAATTCTCAATCTTCAATCCTTAATCCTCAATCCTCAATCCTCAATCCTCTATCCTTAATCCTCAATCTTCAATCCTCAATAATCAATCTCCAATCCTAGATCCTCAATTCCCAATCCTCAATCTTCAATCCTCAATCCTCAATCCTCAATTCTCAATCCTCAATCCTCAATCCTCAATCATCAATCCTCAATCCTCAATCCTCAAATCTCAATCCTCAATCCTCAATCCTCAGACCTCAAACATCAATACTCAGCCCTCAGTCCTCGTCCTCAATCCACAACCCTCAATCCTCGATCCTCAATCTTCAATCATCAATATTCAATCTTCAATCCTCAATCCTCAATACTCAATGTTCAATCCTCCATACGCAATCCTCAATCTTCAATCCTCAATCCTCAATACTCAACCTTCAATCCTCAATCCTCAATCCTCAATACTCAATCCTCAATCCTCAATCCTCAGTCATCAATCCTCAATCTTCAATACTCAATCGTCAATCCTCAATCCTCAATCCTCAATCCTCAACATTCAATCCTCAATACTCAATCTTCAACCCTCAATCCTCAATCCCGAATTCTCAATCCTCAATCCTCAATCCTCAATCCTCAATATTCCATCCTCAATCCTCAATCTTCAATCCTCAATACTCAACCTTCAATCCTGAATCATCAATCCTCAATCCCCAATCCTCAATCCTCAATCGTCAGGCTTCAGTACTCAATACTCAATCTTCAATCCTCAATTCTAAATCCTCATTCCTCAATCCTCAATCCTCAATCCTCTATCCTCAATCATCAATCCTCAATCTTCAATACTCAGTCCACAATCTTCAATCCTCAATACTCAATCCTCTATCCTCAATCCTCAATCCTCAATGTTCAATCCGCAATACCCAATCCTCAATTGTCAATCCTCAATCCGCAATCCTCAATCTTCAATCCTCAACCCTCAATCCTCAATCCTCAATCCTCAATACTCAATCCTCAATACTCAATCCTCAATCCTCAATGTTCAATCCGGAATACCCAATCCTCAATCTTCAATCCTCAATCCTCAATCCCCAATCCTCAATCCTTAATCTTCAATCCTCAATACTCAATCTTCAATCCTCAATCCTCAATCCTCGGTCCTCAATCCTCAATCGTCAATCTCCATTCCTGAATAATCAATCTTCAATCCTCAATCCTCAATCCTCAATCCTCAATCCTCAGTCATCAATCCTCAATCTTCAATACTCAATCGTCAATCCTCAGTCCTCAATCTTCAATCCCCTATCCTCGTTCCTCAAACCTCAATCCTCAACCCTTAGTCCTCACCCTCAATTCTCAATTCTCAATCCTCAATCCTCAATCCTCAATCTTCAATCCTCAATAATCAATCTCCAATCCTAGATCCTCAATCCCCAATCCTCAATCCTTAATCCTCAATCATCAATTCTCAATCCCCAGTCCTCAAACTTCAATCCTCAATGCTCAATCCTCAATCCTCAGTCCTCAGTCCTCAATCATCAATCCTCAATCCTCAAACCTCAAACCTCAACCGTCAGTCCTCGTCCTCAATCCTCAACACTCAATCCTCAATCCTCAACCTTCAATCCCCAATACTCAATCTTCAATTCTCAATCCTCAATCCTCAATCCTCAATCTTCAATCCTCAATCCTCAATCCTCAATCCTCAGTCATCAATCCTCAATCCTCAATCCTCAACATTCAATCCTCAATACTCAATCTTCAACCCTCAATCCTCAATCCCGAATTCTCAATCCTCAATCCTCAATCCTCAATACTCAATATTCCATCCTCAATCCTCAATCTTCAATCCTCAATACTCAACCTTCAATCCTGAATCATCAATCCTCAATCCCCAATCCTCAATCCTCAACCGTCAGGCTTCAGTACTCAATACTCAATCTTCAATCCTCAATCCTAAATCCTCATTCCTCAATCCTCAATCCTCAATCCTCTATCCTCAATCATCAATCCTCAATCTTCAATACTCAATCCTCAATCTTCAATCCTCAATACTCAATCCTCAATCCTCAATGTTCAATCCGCAATACCCAATCCTCAATTGTCAATCCTCAATCCCCAATCCTCAATCTTCAATCCTCAACCCTCAATCCTCAATCCTCAATCCTCAATTCTCAATATTCAATCCTCAATGCTCAGTCTACAATCCTCAATCCTCAATCATCAATCCTCAATCCTCGTTCTTCTATCCTCAATACCCAATCCTCAATCTTCAGTCCTCAATCCTCAATCCTCAACCCTCAATCCTCAATCCTCAATCCTCGATACTCAATCCTCGATCTTCAATCCCCAATACTCAATCTTCAATCCTCAATCCTCAATACTCAATCCTCAATTCTCAATCATCAATCGTCAGGCTTCAGTACTCAATACTCAATCTTCAATCCTCAATCCTCAATCCTCATTCCTCAATACTCAATCCTCAATCCTCAATCCTCAATCATCAATACTCAATCTTCAATACTCAATCCTCAATACTCAATCCTCAATCCTCAATCCTCAATCATCAATCCTCAATCTTCAATACTCAATCCTCAATCCTCAATTCTCAATCCTCAATCCTCAATCCTCAGACCTCAAACATCAATACTCAGCCCTCAGTCCTCGTTCTCAATCCACAACCCTCAATCCTCGATCCTCAATCTTCAATCATCAATATTCAATCTTCAATCCTCAATCCTCAATACTCAATGTTCAATCCTCCATACGCAATCCTCAATCATCAATCCTCAATTCTCAATACTCAACCTTCAATCCTCAATCCTCAATCCTCAATCCTCAATCCTCAATCCTCAGTCATCAATCCTCAATCTTCAATACTCAATCGTCAATCCTCAGTCCTCAATCTTCAATCCCCTATCCTCAATCATCAATCCTCAATCTTCAATACTCAATCCGCAATACCCAATCCTCAATCGTCAATCCTCAATCCCCAATCCTCAATCTTCAATCCTCAACCCGCAATCCTCAATCCTCAATCCTCAATACTCAATCCTCAATCCTCAATCCTCAATCCTCAATGTTCAATCCGCAATACCCAATCCTCAATCTTCAATCCTCAATCCTCAATATTCAATCCTCAATACTGAATCTTCAATCCTCAATCCTCAATCCTCAATCCTCAATCCTTAATCCTCAATCCACAATCCTCAATCCTCAGTAATCAATCCTCAATCTTCAATACTCAATCGTCAATCCTCAGTCCTCAAACCTCAATCCCGATTCCTCAACCCTGAATCCTCAATCCTCAGCCCTCAGTCCTGAACAATCAATTGTCAATCCTCTATCCTCAATAGAATATCCTCAATTTACAGTTTTCAATACTCAATCACCATTCTTCAATCTTCAAACCTCAATCCACAAACATCAATTCTCATCACTCAACCCTCAACACTCAGTCCGCAATCATCAATCCTCAATCCTCAATCCTCAATCTTCAATCCTCAATACACAATCTTCAATTCTCAATCCTCTATTCTCAGTCCTCAATACTAAATCCTCAATCGTCTATCCTCAATCCCCAATCCTCGATCATCAATCCTCAATCCTCAATCCTCAATCCTCAATCCCCAATTCTCAATCTTCAATCCTCAATACTCAATCTTCAATCTTCAATCCTCAATCCTCAATCCTCATTCCTCAATCCGCAATCCTCAATCTTCAATCCTCAATACTCAATCTTCAATCCTCAATCCTCAATCCTGAAATCCTCAATCCTCAATATGCAACACACAACCCTGAACCTTCAATCGTCAATACACAACCATCAGTCCTCAATTCTCAATACTCAATAGAATATCCTGAATTCTCAGCTTTCAATACTCAATCCTCAATCTTCAATCTTCAACTCTCCATCCACAAACATCAATTCTCATCACTCAACCCTCAACACTCAGTCCTCAATCTTCAATCCTCAATCCTCAATACTCAATCCTCAGACCTCGGTCCTCAATCTTCAATACTCAATCCTCAATCCTAAAATCCTCAATCCTCAGTATTCAACACTCAACCCTCAACCATCAATCCTCAATACTCAACCATCAATGCTCAATTCTCAATACTCAACAGAATATCCTGAATTTTCAGTTTTCAATACTCAATCCCCAATCTTCAATCTTCAAATCTCAATCCACATACATCAATTCTCATCACTGAACCCTCAACACTCAGTCCTCAATCTTCAATCCTCAATCCTCAATCCTCAAACTTCAATCCTCAATACTCAATCTTCAATCCTCAATTGTCAATTCTCAATTCTCAATCCTCAATTCTCAGCCACCAATACTCAGACTTCAATACTCAATCCTCAATCCTCAATCCTCAATACTCAATTCTCAATCCTCATTCCTCAAACCGCAATCCTCAATCCTCAATCCTCAATCCTCAATCCTCAATCTTCAATCCTCAATCCTCAATCCTCAAACCTCAATCCTCAGTCATGAATACTCCATCTTCAATACTCAATCCAAAATCCTCAATCCTCAATCCTCAATCCTCAATCCTCAATCGTCATTCCTCAAACCTCAATACTCAACCCTCAGTCCTCATCCTCAATTCTCAATCCTCAATCCTCAATTCTCAATCTTCAATCTTCAATAATCAATCTCCAATCCTAGATCCTCAATCCCCAATCCTCAATCCTTAATCCTCAATTTTCAATCCTCAATCCCCAGTCCTCAATCTTCAATCCTGAATACTCTATCGTCAATCCTCAATCCTCAATCCTCAATCCTCAATCCTCAATCCTCAATCTTCAATACTCAATACTCAATCTTCAATCTTCAATACTCAATCCTCAGTCCTCAAACCTACATCCGCAATCCTCAATCTTCGATCCTCAATACTCAATCTTCTATCCTCAATCCTCAATCCTGAAATCCTCAACCCTCAATATTCAACACACAACCCTCAACCTTCAATCCTCAATACTCAACCGTCAATCCTCAATTCTCAATACTCAAAAGAATATCCTGAATTCTCAGTTTTCAGTACTCAATCCTCAACCTTCAATCATCAAGTCTCCATCCACAAACATCAATTCTCATCACTCAACCCTCAACACACTGCCCTCAATCTTCAATCCTCAATCCTCAATCCTCAATTCTCAACCCTCAATCGTCAGTCCTCAGCCCACAAACCTCAATCCTCAATCCTCAGCCCTCGTCCTCAATCCTCAATCCTCAATCCTCAATCCTCAATACCCAACCATCAATACTCAATTCTCAATACTCAATAGAATATCCTGAATTTTCAGGATTCAATACTCAAACCTCAACCCTCAACCCTCAGCCCTCATACTCAATCCCGAATCCTCATTCCTCAATCCTCAATCCTCAATCTTCAATCCCCAATACCCAACCCTCAATCCTCAATCCTTAATCCTCAATCCTCAATCCTCAATCCTCATTCTTCAATCCTCAATACCCAATCCTCAATCTTCAATCCTCAATCCTCAATCCTCAATTCTCAACCCTCAACCGTCAGTCCTCAGTCCACAAACCTCAATCCTCAATCCTCAGCCCTCGTCCTCAATCCTCAATCCTCAATCCTCAATCCTCAATACCCAACCATCAATACTCAATTCTCAATACTCAATAGAATATCCTGAATTTTCAGGATTCAATACTCAAACCTCAACCCTCAACCCTCAGCCCTCATACTCAATCCCGAATCCTCAATCCTCAATCCTCAATCCTCAATATTCAATCCTCTATACTCAATCTTCAATCCTCAATCCTCAATCCTCAATCCTCAATCCTCAGTGATCAATCATCAATCTTCAATACTCAATCGTCAATCCTCAGTCCTCAATCCTCAATCCCCAATCCTCGTTCCTCAAACCTCAATCCTCAACGTTCAGTCCTCATCCTCAATTCTCAATTCTCAATCCTCAATCCTCAATCCTCAATCCTCAATCCTCAATCCTCAATCCTCAATCCTCAATCTTCAATCCTCAATACTCCATCTTCAATTCTCAATCCTCAATCGTCAGGCTTCAGTACTCAATACTCAATCTTCAATCCTCAATCCTCAATCCTCATTCCTCAATCCTCAATCCTCAATCCTCAATCCTCAATCATCAATCCTCAATCTTCAATACACAATCCTCAATCCTCAACCCTCAATCCTCAATCCTCAGTAATCAATCCTCAATCTTCAATACTCAATACTCAATCCTCAATCCTCAATCCTCAATACTCAACCATCAATCCTCATTTCTCAATACTCAATAGAATATCCTGAGTTCTCAGGGTTCAATACACAAACCTCAATCCTCAACCCTCAGCCGTCATCCTCCATTCTCGATCCTCAATCCTCAATCCTCAATCTTCAATCCCTAATACTCAATCCTCAATCCTCAATCTTCAATCCTCAATCCTTAATCCTCAACCTTGAATCCTCAATACTCAATCTTCAACCCACAATCCTCAATCCCGAATTCTCAATCTTCAATCCTCAATCCTCAATCATCAATATTCAATCCTCAATCCTCAATCTTCAATCCTCAATACTCAACCTTCAATCCTGAATCATCAATCCTCAATCCCCAATCATCAATCCTCAATCGTCAGGCTTCAGTACTCAATACTCAATCTTCAATCCTCAATCCTAAATCCTCATTCCTCAATCCTCAATCCACAATCCTCTATCCTCAATCATCAATCCTCAATCTTCAATACTCAATCCGCATTACCCAATCCTCAATCGTCAATCCTCAATCCCCAATCCTCAATCTTCAATCCTCAACCCGCAATCCTCAATCCTCAATCCTCAATACTCAATCCTCAATCCTCAATCCTCAATCCTCAATGTTCAATCCGCAATACCCAATCCTCAATCTTCAATCCTCAATCCTGAATATTCAATCTTCAATACTGAATCTTCAATCCTCAATCCTCAATCCTCAATCCTTAATCCTCAATCCACAATCCTCAATCCTCAGTAATCAATTCTCAATCTTCAATGCTCAATCGTCAATCCTCAGTCCTCAACCCTCAGTCCTCATCCTCAATTCTCAATCCGCAATCCTCAATCCTCAATCCTCAATCCTCAATCCTCAATCCCCAATCATCAATCCTCAATCTTCAATCCTCAATACTCAATATTCAATTCTCAATCCTCAATCCTCAATCCTCAATTCTCAATCCTCAATCGTCAGGCTTCAGTACACAATACTCAATCTTCAATCCTCAATCCTCAATCCTCATTCCTCAATCCTCAATCCTCAATCCTCAATCCTCAATCATCAATCCCCAATCTTCAATACACAATCCTCAATCCTCAACCCTCAATCCTCAATCCTCAGTCATCAATCCTCTATCTTCAATACTCAATACTCAATCCTCAATCCTAAATCCTCAATACTCAACCATCAATCCTCAATTCTCAATACTCAATAGAATATCCTGAATTCTCAGGGTTCAATACTCAAACCTCAATCCTCAACCCTCAGCCGTCATCCTCCATCCTCAATCCTCAATCCCCAATCCTCAATCTTCAATCCCCAATACTCAATCCTCAATCCTCAATCCTCAATCCTCAATCCTCAATCCTCAACTTTCAATCCCCAATACTCAATCTTCAACCCTCAATCCTCAATCCCGAATTCTCAATCCTCAATCCTCAATCCTCAATCCTCAATATTCAATCCTCAATCCTCAACCTTCAATCCTCAATACTCAACCTTCAATCCTGAATCATCAATCATCAATCCCCAATCCTCAATCCTCAACCGTCAGGCTTCAGTACTCAATACTCAATCTTCAATCCTCAATCCTCAATCCTCATTTCTCAATCCTCAATCCTCAATCCTCAATCGTCAATCATCAATCCTCAATCTTCAATACACAATCCTCAATCCTCAACCCTCAATCCTCAATCCTCAGTCATCAATCCTCAATCTTCAATACTCAATACTCAATCCTCAATCCTCAATCCTCAATACTCAACCATCAATCCTCAATTCTCAATACTCAATAGAATATCCTGAATTTTCAGGATTCAATACTCAAACCTCAACCCTCAACCCTCAGCCCTCATCCTCAATCCCCAATCCTCAATCCTCAATCCTCAATATTCAATCCTCTATACTCAATCTTCAATCCTCAATCCTCAATCCTCAATCCTCAATCCTCAATCCTCAGTCATCAATCATCAATCTTCAATACTCAATCGTCAATCCTCAGTCCTCAATCCTCAATCCCCAATCCTCGTTCCTCAAACCTCAATCCTCAGCCCTCAGTCCTCATCTTCAATTCTCAACTCTCAATCCTCAATCCTCAATCCTCAATCTTCAATCCTCAATCCTCAATCCTCAATCCTCAGTCTTCAATCCTCAATCCTCAATCCTCAATCCTCAATCCTCATTCTTCAATCCTCAACGCCCAATCCTCAATCTTCAATCCTCAATCCTCAATCCTCAATTCTCAATCCTCAATCCTCAGTCCTCAGTCCTCAAACCTCAATCCTCAGTCCTCAACCCTCAGTCTTCATCCTCAATTCTCAATACTCAATCCTCAATCTTCAATCCTCAATAATCAATCTCCAATCCTAGATCCTCAATCCACAATCCTCAATCCTTAATCCTCAATCTTCAATCCTCAATCCCCAGTCCTCAATCTTCAATCCTCAATCCTCGATCCTCGATACTCATTCTTCAATCCTCAATCCTCAGTCCACAAACCTCAATTCTGAATCCTCAATCCTGCATCCTCAATCTTCAGCCCTTAGTCCTCAACAATCAGTTGTCAATCCTCAATACCCAATAGAACATCCTCAATTCACAGTTTTCAATACTCAATACTCAATCTGCAATCCTCAATCCTCAATCCTCATTCTTCAATCCTCAACACCCAATCCTCAATCCTCAATCCTCAATCCTCAATCCTCATTCTTCAATCCTCAACGCCCAATCCTCAATCTTCAATCCTCAATCCTCAATCCTCAATTCTCAATCCTCAATCCTCAGTCCTCAGTCCTCAAACCTCAATCCTCAACCCTCAGCCCTCATCCTCAATCCTCAATACTCAACCCTCAATCCTCAATCTTCAATCCTCAATACTCAATCTTCAATACTCAATCCTCAATTCTCAACCCTCAATATTCAATCCTCAAACGTCGACCCTCCATCCCCAATCCTCAATCTTCAATCGTCAATCCTCAATCCTCAATCCTCAATCCTCAACATTCAATCCTCAATACTCAATCTTCAACCCTCATACCTCAATCCCCAATTCTCAATACTCAATCCTCAATCCTCAATCCTCAATATTCAATCCTCAATACTCAGTCTACAACCCTCAATCCTCAATCATCAATCCTCAATCCTCGTTCTTCTATCCTCGATACCCAATCCTCAATGTTCGATCCTCAATCCTCAATCCTCAACACTCAATCCTCAATCCTCAATCCTCAATACTCGATCCTCGATCTTCAATCCCCAATACTCAATCTTCAATCCTCAATCCTCAATCCTCAATCCTCAATTCTCAATCCTCCATCGTCAGGCTTCAGTACTCAATACTCAATCTTCAATCCTCAATCCTCAATCCTCATTCCTCAATACTCAATCCTCAATCCTCAATCCTCAATCCTCAATCCTCAATCCTCAACCTTCAATCCTCAATACTCAATCTTCAATCTTCAATCCTCAATCCTCAAGCCACAATCTTCAATACTCAATCGTCAATCCTCATTCATCAATCCTCGATACCCAATCCTCAATCTTCAATCCTCAATACTCAATCTTCAATCCTGAATCCTCAATCCTCAATCCTCAATCCTCAACCCTCAATCCTCAATCCTCAATCCTCAATACTCGATCCTCGATCTTCAATCCACAATACTCAATCTTCAATCCTCAATCCTCAATCCTCAATCCTCAATCCTCAATCCTCACTCATGAATCATCAATCTTCAATACTGAATCGTCAATCCTCAGTCCTCAATCCTCAATCCCCAATCCTCGTTCCTCAAACCTCAATCCTCAACCCTCAGTCCTCATCTTCAATTCTCAACTCTCAATCCTCAATCCTCAATCCTCAATCTTCAATCCTCAATCCTCAATCCTCAATCCTCAGTCTTCAATCCTCAATCCTCAATCCTCAATCCTCAATCCTCATTCTTCAATCCTCAACGCCCAATCCTCAATCTTCAATCCTCAATCCTCAATCCTCAATTCTCAATCCTCAATCCTCAGTCCTCAGTCCTCAAACCTCAATCCTCAGTCCTCAACCCTCAGTCCTCATCCTCAATTCTCAATACTCAATCCTCAATCTTCAATCCTCAATAATCAATCTCCAATCCTAGATCCTCAATCCACAATCCTCAATCCTTAATCCTCAATCTTCAATCCTCAATCTCCAGTCCTCAATCTTCAATCCTCAATCCTCGATCCTCGATACTCATTCTTCAATCCTCAATCCTCAGTCCACAAACCTCAATTCCGAATCCTCAATCCTGCATCCTCAATCTTCAGCCCTTAGTCCTCAACAATCAGTTGTCAATCCTCAATACCCAATAGAACATCCTCAATTCACAGTTTTCAATACTCAATACTCAATCTGCAATCCTCAATCCTCGATCCTCATTCTTCAATCCTCAACACCCAATCCTCAATCCTCAATTCTCAATCCTCAATCCTCATTCTTCAATCCTCAACGCCCAATCCTCAATCTTCAATCCTCAATCCTCAATCCTCAATCCTCAATCCTCAATCCTCAGTCCTCAGACCTCAAACCTCAATCCTCAACCCTCAGCCCTCATCCTCAATCCTCAATACTCAAACCTCAATCCTCAATCTTCAATCCTCAATACTCAATCTTCAATACTCAATCCTCAATTCTCAACCCTCAATATTCGATCCTCAAACGTCAATCCTCCATCCCCAATCCTCAATCTTCAATCGTCAATCCTCAATCCTCAATCCTCAACATTCAATCCTCAATACTCAATCTTCAACCCTCATACCTCAATCCCCAATTCTCAATACTCAATCCTCAATCCTCAATCCTCAATATTCAATCCTCAATACTCAGTCTACAACCCTCAATCCTCAATCATTAATCCTCAATCCTCGTTCTTCTATCCTCGATACCCAATCCTCAATGTTCAATCCTCAATCCTCAATCCTCAACCCTCAATCCTCAATCCTCAATCCTCAATACTCGATCCTCGACCTTCAATCCCCAATACTCAATCTTCAATCCTCAATCCTCAATCCTCAATCCTCAATTCTCAATCCTCCATCGTCAGGCTTCAGTACTCAATACTCAACCTTCAATCCTCAATCCTCAATCCTCATTCCTCAATACTCAATCCTCAATCCTCAATCCTCAATCCTCGATCCTCAATCCTCAACCTTCAATCCTCAATACTCAATCTTCAATCTTCAATCCTCAATCCTCAAGCCACAATCTTCAATACTCAATCGTCAATCCTCATTCATCAATCCTCGATACCCAATCCTCAATCTTCAATCCTCAATACTCAATCTTCAATCCTGAATCCTCAATCCTCAATCCTCAATCCTCAACCCTCAATCCTCAATCCTCAATCCTCAATACTCGATCCTCGATCTTCAATCCACAATACTCAATCTTCAATCCTCAATCCTCAATCCTCAATCCTCAATCCTCAAACGTCAATTCTCAGTCCTCAAACCTCAATCCCGATTCCTCAACCCTGAATCCTCAATCCTCAGCCCTCAGTCCTGAACAATCAATTGTCAATGCTCTATCCTCAATAGAATATCCTCAATTTACAGTTTTCAATACTCAATCACCATTCTTCAATCTTCAAACCTCAATCCACAAACATCAATTCTCATCACTCAACCCTCAACACTCAGTCCGCAATCATCAATCCTCAATCCTCAATCCTCAATCTTCAATCCTCAATACACAATCTTCAATTCTCAATCCTCAATTCTCAGTCCTCAATACTAAATCCTCAATCGTCAATCCTCAATCCCGAATCCTCAATCTTCAATCCTCAATCCTCAATCCTCAATCCTCAATCCTCAATCTTCAGTCCTCAATAATCAATCTTCAATCCTCAATCCTCAATCCTCAATCCTCAATCCTCAATCCTCAATCCTCAATACTCAATTCTCAATCCTCAATCCTCAATTCTCAATCTTCAATCATCAATAATCAATCTCCAATCCTAGATCCTCAATCCCCAATTCTCAATCCTTGATCCTCAATCTTCAATCCTCAATCCCCTGTCCTCAATCTTCAATCCTCAATACTCAATCATCAATCCTCAATACTCAGTCCACAATCCTCAATCCTCAATCCTCAAACCTCAATCCTCAATCGTCAGTCCTCGTCATAAATCCTCAACCCTCAATCCTCAATCTTCAATCTTCAATCATCAATAGTCAATCTTCAATCCTCAATCCTCAATCCTCAATCCTCATTTCTCAAACCTCAATCCCGATTCCTCAACCCTGAATCCTTAATCCTCAATCCTCAATCCTCAATCCTCAATCCTCAATACTCAACACGCAACCCTCAACCATCAATCCTCAATACTCAACCACCAATACTCAATTCTCAATACTCAATAGAATATCCTGAATTCTCATGTTTCAATACTCAATCCACAATATTCAATAATCAAATCTCAATCCTCAAACATCAATTCTCAACACTCAATCCTCAACACTCAGTCCTCTCTCTTCAATCTTCCACCGTCAATCCTCTATCCTCAAGCGTCAATCCTCAATCCTCAATCCTCAAGACTCTATCCCCAGTCCTCAAATCTCAATTCCGAATCCTCAATCCTGAATCCTCAATCTTCATCCCTCAGTCCGCGACAATCAATTGTCAATCCTCAATCCTCAATAGAATATCCTCAATTCACAGTTTTCAATACTCAATTCCCAAACATCAATCTTCAAATCTCAATCCACAAACGTCAATTCTCAACACTCAGCCCTCAACACTCAGTCCTCAATCTTCAATCCTCAAACCTCTATCCTTAATCTTCAATCCTCAATACTCAACCATCAATCCTCAAACCTCAAACCTCAATCCTCAATCCCCAATCCTCGATCATCTATCCTCAATCCTCAATCCTCAATCCTCAATCCCCAATTCTCAATCTTCAATCCTCAATACTCAATCTTCAATCTTCAATCCTCAATCCTCAATCCTCATTCCTCAATCCGCAATCCTCAATCTTCAATCCTCAATACTCAATCTTCAATCCTCAATCCTCAATCCTGAAATCCTCAATCCTCAATATGCAACACACAACCCTCAACCTTCAATCTTCAATACACAACCATCAGTCCTCAATTCTCAATACTCAATAGAATATCCTGAATTCTCAGCTTTCAATACTCAATCCTCAATCTTCAATCTTCAACTCTCCATCCACAAACATCAATTCTCATCACTCAACCCTCAACACTCAGTCCTCAATCTTCAATCCTCAATCCTCAATACTCAATCCTCAGACCTCGGTCCTCAATCTTCAATACTCAATCCTCAATCCTAAAATCCTCAATCCTCAGTATTCAACACTCAACCCTCAACCATCAATAGTCAATACTCAACCATCAATGCTCAATTCTCAATACTCAACAGAATATCCTGAATTTTCAGTTTTCAATACTCAATCCCCAATCTTCAATCTTCAAATCTCAATCCACAAACATCAATTCTCATCACTGAACCCTCAACAATCAGTCCTCAATCTTCAATCCTCAATCCTCAATCCTCAATCCTCAAACTTCAATTCTCAATAATCAATCTTCAATCCTCAATTGTCAATTCTCAATTCTCAATCCTCAATTCTCTGCCACCAATACTCAGACTTCAATACTCAATCCTCAATCCTCAATTCTCAATCCTCACTCATCAATCCTCAATCCTCAATCCCCAATCCTCAATCTGCAATCCTCAATACTCAATCCTCAATCCTCAATCGTCAATCCTCAAACCCCAATCCTCTATCATCAATACTCAATCCTCAATCCTCAATCCCCAATCCCCAATCCTCAATCTTCAATCCTCAATACTCAATCTTCAATCTTCAATCCTCAATCCTCAATCCTAGATCCTCAATCCCCAATCCTCAATCCTTAATCCTCAATTTTCAATCCTCAATCCCCAGTCCTCAATCTTCAATCCTGAATACTCTATCGTCAATCCTCAATCCTCAATCCTCAATCCTCAATCCTCAATCTTCAATCCTCAATCCTCAATCCTCAATTCTCAATCCTCAATCCTCAATCCTCAGACCTCAAACGTCAATACTCAACTCTCAGTCCTCGTCCTCATTCCATAACACTCAATCCTCAATCCTCAACCTTCAATCATCAATATTCAACCTTCAATCCTCAAACCTCAATCCTCAATCCTCAATCCTCAACGTTCAATCCTCAATACCCAATCCTCAATCTTCAATCCTCAATCCTCAATCCTCAATCCTCAATCCTCAGTCCTCAATCCTCAATCCTCAATCCTCAAACCTCAAACCTCAACCGTCAGTCCTCGTCCTCAATCCTCAACCCTCAATCCTCAATCCTCAATCTTCAATCATCAATACTCAATCTTCAATCCTGAATCCTCAATCCTCAATCCTCAATCCTCAATCCTCAATATTCAACACACAAACCTCAACCATCAATCCTCAATACTCAACCATCAATCCTTAATTCTCAATACTCAATAGAACATCCTGAATCCTCATGGTTCAATACTCAATCCGCAATATTCAATAATCAAATCTCAAACCTCAAACATCAATTCTCAGCACTCAATCCTTAACACTCAGTCCTCTCTCTTCAAACCTCCATCCTCAATCCTCAATTCTCAAACGTCAATCCTCAGTCCTCAGCCCTCAACACTCAATCATCAGTCCTCAAACCGGAATCCCGAATCCTCAGTCCTGAATTCTCAATCTTCAGTCCTCAGTCCTCGACAATCAATTGTCAACCCTCAATCCTCAACCTTCAATCCTCAATCTCCAATCCTCAATCTTCAATCATCAATGCTCAATACTCAATCCTGAATGCTCAATCCTCAATCCTCAATCCTCAATCCTCATTTCTCAAACCTCAATCCTCAACCGTCAGTCCTCATCCTCAAATCTCAATTCTCAATCCTCAATCCTCAATTCTCAATCTTCAATCATCAATAATCAATCTCCAATCCTAGATCCTCAATCCCCAATTCTCAATCCTTGATCCTCAATCTTCAATCCTCAATCCCCTGTCCTCAGTCTTCAATCCTCAATACTCAATCATCAATCCTCAATCCTCAGTCCACAATCCTCAATCCTCAATCCTCAAACCTCAATCCTCAACCGTCAGTCCTCGTCATCAATCCTCAACCCTCAATCCTCAATCTTCAATCTTCAATCATCAATAGTCAATCTTCAATCCTCAATCCTCAATCCTCAACCCTCATTTCTCAAACCTCAATCCTCAACCCTCAGTCCTCATCCTCAATCCTCAATCCTAAATCCTCAATCCTCAATATTCAACACACAACCCTCAACCATCGATGCTCAATACTCAACCATCAATCCTCAGCTCTCAATACTCGATAGAATATCCTGAATTCTCATGGTTCAATACTCAATCCACAATATTCAATAATCAAATCTCAATCCTCAAACATCAATTCTCAAAACTCAATCCTCAACACTCAGTCCTCTCTCTTCAATCCTCCATCCTCAATCCTCAATCCTCAACAGTCAATCCTAAATCCTCAATCCTCAAACGTCAATTCTCAGTCCTCAAACCTCAATCCCGATTCCTCAACCCTGAATCCTCAATCCTCAGCACTCAGTCCTGAACAATCAATTGTCAATCCTCTACCCTCAATAGAGTATCCTCAATTTACAGTTTTCAAAACTCAATCACCATTCTTCAATCTTCAAACATCAATCCACAAACATCAATTCTCATCACGCAACCCTCAACACTCAGTCCGCAATCATCAATCCTCAATCCTCAATCCTCAATCTTCAATCCTCAATACACAATCTTCAATTCTCAATCCTCAATTCTCAGTCCTCAATACTAAATCCTCAATCGCCAATCCTCAATCCCGAATCCTCAACCTTCAATCCTCAATCCTCAATCCTCAATCCTCAATCCTCAATCTTCAATCCTCAATACTCAATCTTCAATCCTCAATCCTCAATCCTCAATCCTCAATCCTCAATCCTCAATCCTCAATCCTCAATACTCAACACACAACCCTCAACCATCAATCCTCAATACTCAACCACCAATACTCAATTCTCAATACTCAATAGAATATCCTGAATTCTCATGTCTCAATACGCAATCCACAATCCTCAACCTTCAATCCGCAGTAATCAATCTCCTATCCTAGATCCTCAATCCCCAATACTCAATCCTTAATCCTCAACCTTCAATCCTCAATCTTCAATCCTCATTCTTCAATCCTCAATACCCAATACTCAATCCTGAATCCTCAATCCTCAATCCTCAATCCTCAATCCTCATTTCTCAAACCTCAATCCTCAACCCTCAGTCCTCATCCTCAATTCTCAATTCTCAATCCTCAATCCCCAATTCTCAATCTTCAATCATCAATAATCAATCTCCAATCCTAGATCCTCAATCCCCAATTCTCAATCCTTGATCCTCAATCTTCAATCCTCAATCCCCTGTCCTCAATCTTCAATCCTCAATACTCAATCATCAATCCTCAATGCTCAGTCCACAATCCTCAATCCTCAATCCTCAAACCTCAATCCTCAATCGTCAGTCCTCGTCATCAATCCTCAACCCTCAATCCTCAATCTTCAATCTTCAATCATCAATAGTCAATCTTCAATCCTCAATCCTCAATCCTCAATCCTCAGTGATCAATCATCAATCTTCAATACTCAATCGTCAATCCTCAGTCCTCAATCCTCAATCCCCAATCCTCGTTCCTCAAACCTTAATCCTCAACGTTCAGTCCTCATCTTCAATTCTCAACTCTCAATCCTCAATCCTCAATCCTCAATCTTCAATCCTCAATCCTCAATCCTCATTCTTCAATCCTCAACACCCAATCCTCAATCCTCAATCCTCAATCCTCAATCCTCATTCTTCAATCCTCAACGCCCAATCCTCAATCTTCAATCTTCAATACTCAATCCTCAATCCTAAAACCCTCAATCCTCAATGTTCAACACACAACCCTCAACCATTAATCCTCAATACTCAACCATCAATGCTCAATTCTCAATACTCAATAGAATATGCTGAATTCTCAGTTTTCAATACTCAATCCTCAATCTTCAATTCTCAATCTTCAATCCTCAATAATCAACCTCCAATCCTAGATCCTCAATCCCCAATCCTCAATCCTTAATCCTCAATTTTCAATCCTCAATCCCCAGTCCTCAATCTTCAATCCTGAATACTCTATCGTCAATCCTCAATCCTCAATCCTCAATCCTCAATCCTCAATCCTCAATCCTCAATCTTCAATACTCAATACTCAATCATCAATCTTCAATCCTCAATCCTCAATCCTCAATCCTCAATCCGCAATCCTCAATCTTCGATCCTCAATACTCAATCTTCTATCCTCAATCCTCAATCCTGAAATCCTCAACACTCAATATTCAACACACAACCCTCAACATTCAATCCTCAATACTCAACCGTCAATCCTCAATTCTCAATACTCAATAGAATATCCTGAATTCTAAGTTTTCAGTACTCAATCCTCAATCTTCAATCATCAAGTCTCCATCCACAAACATCTATTCTCATCACTCAACCCTCAACACTCAGTCCTCAATCTTCAATCCTCTATCCTCAATACTCGATCTTCAATCCTCAATACTCAATCTTCAATCCTCAATCCTCAATCCTCAATTCTCAACCTTCAATCCTCAGTCATCAATCCTCAATCTTCAATACTCAATCCTCAATGTTCAATCTTCAAGTCTACATCCACAAACATCTATTCTCATCACTCAACCCTCAACCCTCAGTCCTCGTCCTCCATCCTCAATCCTCAATCCTCAATCCTCAATCTTCAATCCTCAACACTCAACCCTCAATCCTCAGTCTTCAAACCTCAATTCCGAATCCTCAATCCTGAATCCTCAATCTCCATCCCACTGTCCGCAACAATCTATTGTCAATCCTCAATCCTCAATAGAATATCCCCAATTCACAGTTTTCAACACTCAATCCCCAATCTTCAATTTTCAAATCTCAGTCCACAAACATCAATGCTCATCACTCAACCCTCAACACTCAGTCCTCAATCTTCAATCCTCACTCCTCAATCCTCAGTCCTCAATCCTCAATCCTCAATATTCAAACCTCAATCCTCAACCGTCAGTCCTCGTCCTCAATCCTCAACCCTCAATCCTCAGTCCTCAATCTTCAATCATCAATGCTCAATTTTCAATCCTCAATCCTCAATACTCAATCCCCAATCCTCAATCCTCAATCGTCAACCCTCAGTCCTCAACCCTCAGTTCTCATCCTCAATTCTCAATCCTCAATCCTCAATCCTCAATCTTCAATCCTCAATAATCAATCTCCAATCCTAGATCCT
This sequence comes from Calliopsis andreniformis, assembly GCF_051401765.1. NCBI lineage: Eukaryota > Metazoa > Arthropoda > Insecta > Hymenoptera > Andrenidae > Calliopsis > Calliopsis andreniformis. Next base: position 1,571,114 of record NW_027480509.1, on the reverse strand, counting down.
CAATCCACAATCCTCAATCCTTAATCCTCAATCTACTATCCTCAATCCCCAGTCCTCAATCTTCAATCCTCAGTGCTCCATCCTCTATCCTCAATCCTCAGTCCTCAATCCTCAATCGTCAATCCTCAGTCCTCAACCCTCAGTCCTCATCCTCAATTCTCAATCCTCAATACGCAATCCTCAATCTTAAATCCTCAATAATCAATCTCCAATCCTGGATCCTCAATCCACAATCCTCAATCCTTAATCCTCAATCTTCAATCCTCAATCCCCAGTCCTCAATCTTCAATCCTCAATTCTCAATCCTCAATACACATTCTTCAATCCCCCCTATCCTCAGTCCACAAACCTCAATTCTGTATCCTCAATCCTGCATCCTCAATCTTCAGTCCTCAGTCCTCAACAATCAGTTGTCAATCCTCAATCCCCAATAGAACATCCTCAATTCACAGTTTTCAATACTCAATACTCAATCTGCAATCCTCAATCCTCGATCCTCATTCTTCAATCCTCAACACCCAATCCTCAATCTTCAATCCTCAATCCTCAATCCTCAATTCTCAATCCTCAATCCTCAATCCTCAGACCTCAAACGTCAATACTCAACTCTCAGTCCTCGTCCTCATTCCATAACACTCAATCCTCAATCCTCAACCTTCAATCATCAATATTCAACCTTCAATCCTCAAACCTCAATCCTCAATCCTCAATCCTCAACGTTCAATCCTCAATACCCAATCCTCAATCCTCAATCCTCAATCCTCAGTCCTCAATCCTCAATCCTCAATCCTCAAACCTCAAACCTCAACCGTCAGTCCTCGTCCTCAATCCTCAACCCTCAATCCTCAATCCTCAATCTTCAATCATCAATACTCAATCTTCAATCCTGAATCCTCAATCCTCAATCCTCAATCCTCAATCCTCAATATTCAACACACAAACCTCAACCATCAATCCACAATACTCAACCATCAATCCTTAATTCTCAATACTCAATAGAACATCCTGAATCCTCATGGTTCAATACTCAATCCGCAATATTCAATAATCAAATCTCAAACCTCAAACATCAATTCTCAGCACTCAATCCTTAACACTCAGTCCTCTCTCTTCAAACCTCCATCCTCAATCCTCAATTCTCAAACGTCAATCCTCAGTCCTCAGCCCTCAACACTCAATCATCAGTCCTCAAACCGGAATCCCGAATCCTCAGTCCTGAATTCTCAATCTTCAGTCCTCAGTCCTCGACAATCAATTGTCAACCCTCAATCCTCAACCTTCAATCCTCAATCTCCAATCCTCAATCTTCAATCCTCAATGCTCAATACTCAATCCTGAATGCTCAATCCTCAATCCTCAATCCTCAATCCTCATTTCTCAAACCTCAATCCTCAACCGTCAGTCCTCATCCTCAAATCTCAATTCTCAATCCTCAATCCTCAATTCTCAATCTTCAATCATCAATAATCAATCTCCAATCCTAGATCCTCAATCCCCAATTCTCAATCCTTGATCCTCAATCTTCAATCCTCAATCCCCTGTCCTCAGTCTTCAATCCTCAATACTCAATCATCAATCCTCAATCCTCAGTCCACAATCCTCAATCCTCAATCCTCAAACCTCAATCCTCAACCGTCAGTCCTCGTCATCAATCCTCAACCCTCAATCCTCAATCTTCAATCTTCAATCATCAATAGTCAATCTTCAATCCTCAATCCTCAATCCTCAACCCTCATTTCTCAAACCTCAATCCTCAACCCTCAGTCCTCATCCTCAATCCTCAATCCTAAATCCTCAATCCTCAATATTCAACACACAACCCTCAACCATCGATGCTCAATACTCAACCATCAATCCTCAGCTCTCAATACTCGATAGAATATCCTGAATTCTCATGGTTCAATACTCAATCCACAATATTCAATAATCAAATCTCAATCCTCAAACATCAATTCTCAAAACTCAATCCTCAACACTCAGTCCTCTCTCTTCAATCCTCCATCCTCAATCCTCAATCCTCAACAGTCAATCCTAAATCCTCAATCCTCAAACGTCAATTCTCAGTCCTCAAACCTCAATCCCGATTCCTCAACCCTGAATCCTCAATCCTCAGCACTCAGTCCTGAACAATCAATTGTCAATCCTCTACCCTCAATAGAGTATCCTCAATTTACAGTTTTCAAAACTCAATCACCATTCTTCAATCTTCAAACATCAATCCACAAACATCAATTCTCATCACGCAACCCTCAACACTCAGTCCGCAATCATCAATCCTCAATCCTCAATCCTCAATCTTCAATCCTCAATACACAATCTTCAATTCTCAATCCTCAATTCTCAGTCCTCAATACTAAATCCTCAATCCCCAATCCTCAATCCCGAATCCTCAACCTTCAATCCTCAATCCTCAATCCTCAATCCTCAATCCTCAATCTTCAATCCTCAATACTCAATCTTCAATCCTCAATCCTCAATCCTCAATCCTCAATCCTCAATCCTCAATCCTCAATCCTCAATACTCAACACACAACCCTCAACCATCAATCCTCAATACTCAACCACCAATACTCAATTCTTAATACTCAATAGAATATCCTGAATTCTCATGTCTCAATACGCAATCCACAATCCTCAACCTTCAATCCGCAGTAATCAATCTCCTATCCTAGATCCTCAATCCCCAATACTCAATCCTTAATCCTCAACCTTCAATCCTCAATCTTCAATCCTCATTCTTCAATCCTCAATACCCAATACTCAATCCTGAATCCTCAATCCTCAATCCTCAATCCTCAATCCTCATTTCTCAAACCTCAATCCTCAACCCTCAGTCCTCATCCTCAATTCTCAATTCTCAATCCTCAATCCCCAATTCTCAATCTTCAATCCTCAATAATCAATCTCCAATCCTAGATCCTCAATCCCCAATCCTCAATCTTTGATCCTCAATCTTCAACCCTCAATCCCCTGTCCTCAATCCTCAATCCTCAACCCTCAACCCTCAATCCCCTGTCCTCAATACTCAATCTTCAATCTTCAATCCACAATCCTCAATCCTCAATCCTCAATCCTCAATCCTCAATCCTCAATCTTCAATCCTTAATACACAATCTTCAATCCTCAGTCCACAATCCTCTATCCTCAATCCTCATTCATCAATCCTCGATACCCAATCCTCAATCTTCAATCCTCAATCCTCATTCTCAGTCCTCAATCATCAATCCTCAATACTCAATCTTCAATCCTCAATCCTCAGTCCACAAACCACAATACTGAATCCTCAATCCTGCATCCTCAATCTTCAGTCCTCAGTCCTCAACAATCAGTTGTCAATCCTCAATCCCCAATAGAATATCCTCAATTCACAGTTTTCAATACGCAATACTCAATCTGCAATCTTCAGATCTCTATTCACAAACATCAATTCTCATCACTCAACCCTGAACGCTCAGTCCTCAATGTTCAATCCTCAATCCTAAATTGTCAATCTTCAATCCTCAATACTGAATCTTCAATCCTCAATACTCAATCCTCAATCCTCAATCCTCAATCCTCAATCCTCAATCCTCAGTAATCAATCCTCAATCTTCAATACTCAATCGTCAATCATCAGTCCTCAACCCTCAGTCCTCATCCTCAATTCTCAATCCTCAATCCTCAATCCTCAATCTTCAATCCTCAATAATCAATCTCCAATTCTAGATCCTCAATCCACAATCCTCAATCCTTAATCCTCAATCTACTATCCTCAATCCCCAGTCCTCAATCTTCAATCCTCAATGCTCCATCCTCTATCCTCAATCCTCAGACCTCAATCCTCAATCGTCAATCCTCAGTCCTCAACCCTCAGTCCTCATCCTCAATCCTCAATCCTAAATCCTCAATCCTCAATATTCAACACACAACCCTCAACCATCGATTCTCAATACTCAACCATCAATCCTCAATTCTCAATACTCAATAGAATATCCTGAATTCTCATGGTTCAATACTCAATCCACAATATTCAATAATCAAATCTCAATCCTCAAACATCAATTCTCAAAACTCAATCCTCAACACTCAGTCCTCTCTCTTCAATCCTCCATCCTCAATCCTCAATCCTCAAGAGTCAATCCTAAATCCTCAATCCTCAAACCTCAATTCTCAGTCCTCAAACCTCAATCCCGATTCCTCAACCCTGAATCCTCAATCCTCAACCCTCAATCCTCAATCCTCAATCCTCAATACTCAACACGCAACCCTCAACCATCAATCCTCAATACTCAACCACCAATACTCAATTCTCAATACTCAATAGAATATCCTGAATTCTCATGTTTCAATACTCAATCCACAATATTCTATAATCAAATCTCAATCCTCAAACATCAATTCTCAACACTCAATCCTCAACACTCAGTCCTCTCTCTTCAATCTTCCACCATCAATCCTCTATCCTCAGGCGTCAATCCTCAATCCTCAATCCTCAAGACTCTATCCCCAGTCCTCAAATCTCAATTCCGAATCCTCAATCCTGAATCCTCAATCTTCATCCCTCAGTCCGCGACAATCAATTGTCAATCCTCAATCCTCAATAGAATATCCTCAATTCACAGTTTTCAATACTCAATCCCCAAACTTCAATCTTCAAATCTCAATCCACAAACGTCAATTCTCAACACTCAGCCCTCAACACTCAGTCCTCAATCTTCAATCCTCAAACCACTATCCTTAATCTTCAATCCTCAATACTCAACCTTCAATCCTCAAACCTCAAACCTCAATCCTCAATCCCCAATCCTCGATCATCAATCCTCAATCCTCTATCCTCAATCCTCAATCCCCAATCCTCAATCTTCAATCCTCAATACTCAATCTTCAATCTTCAATCCTCAATCCTCAATCCTCATTCCTCAATTCGCAATCCTCAATCTTCAATCCTCAATACTCAATCTTCAATTCTCAATCCTCAATCGTGAAATCCTCAATCCTCAATATGCAACACACAACCCTCAACCTTCAATCCTCAATACACAACCATCAGTCCTCAATTCTCAATACTCAATAGAATATCCTGAATTCTCAGCTTTCAATACTCAATCCTCAATCTTCAATCTTCAACTCTCCATCCACAAACATCAATTCTCATCACTCAACCCTCAACACTCAGTCTTCAATCTTCAATCCTCAACCCTCAATACTCAATCCTCAGACCTCGGTCCTCAATCTTCAATACTCAATCGTCAATCCTAAAGCCCTCAATCCTCAATGTTCAACACACAACCCTCAACCATTAATCCTCAATGCCCAACCATCAATGCTCAATTCTCAATACTCAATAGAATATGCTGAATTCTCAGTTTTCAATACTCAATCCTCAATCTTCAATCTTCAAGTCTCCATTCACAAACATCTATTCTCATCACTCAACCCTCAACACTCAGTCCTCAATCTTCAATCCTCTATACTCAATACTCGATCTTCAATCCTCAATACTCAATCTTGAATCCTCTATCCTCGATCCTCAATTCTCAATCTTCAATCCTCAGTCATCAATCCTCAATCTTCAATACTCAATCCTCAATGTTCAATCTTCAAGTCTATATCCACAAACATCTATTCTCATCACTCAACCCTCAACCCTCAGTCCTCGTCCTCCATCCTCAATCCTCAATCATCAATCCTCAATCTTCAATCCTCAATCCTCAATCCTCAGTCCTCAATCCTCAATCCTCAATCCTCAATCCCCAATCCTCAATCTTCAATCCTCAATACTCAATCCTCAATCCTCAATCCTCAATCCTCAATCCTCAATCCTCAGTAATCAATCCTCAATCTTCAATAGTCAATCGTCAATCATCAGTCCTCAACCCTCAGACCTCATCCTCAATTCTCAATCCTCAATCCTCAATCCTCAATCTTCAATCCTCAATAATCAATCTCCAATCCTAGATCCTCAATCCACAATCCTCAATCCTTAATCCTCAATCTACTATCCTCAATCCCCAGTCCTCAATCTTCAATCCTCAATGCTCCATCCTCTATCCTCTATCCTCAGTCCTCAATCCTCAATCGTCAATCCTCAGTCCTCAACCCTCAGTCCTCATCCTCAATTCTCAATCCTCAATACACAATCCTCAATCTTCAATCCTCAATCCTCAATCCTCAATTCTCAATCCTCAATCCTCAATCCTCTTTTCTCAAACCTCAATCCTCAACCCTCAGTCCTCATCCTCAATTCTCAATTCTCAATCCTCAATCCTCAATTCTCAATCTTCAATCATCAATAATCAATCTCCAATCCTAGATCCTCAATCCCCAATTCTCAATCCTTGATCCTCAATCTTCAATCCTCAATCCCCTGTCCTCAATCTTCAATCCTCAATACTCAATCATCAATCCTCAATGCTCAGTCCACAATCCTCAATCCTCAATCCTCAAACCTCAATCCTCAATCGTCAGTCCTCGTCATCAATCCTCAACCCTCAATCCTCAATCTTCAATCTTCAATCATCAATAGACAATCTTCAATCCTCAATCCTCAATCCTCAATCCTCAGTGATCAATCATCAATCTTCAATACTCAATCGTCAATCCTCAGTCCTCAATCCTCAATCCCCAATCCTCGTTCCTCAAACCTTAATCCTCAACGTTCAGTCCTCATCTTCAATTCTCAACTCTCAATCCTCAATCCTCAATCCTCAATCTTCAATCCTCAATCCTCAATCCTCATTCTTCAATCCTCAACACCCAATCCTCAATCCTCAATCCTCAATCCTCAATCCTCATTCTTCAATCCTCAACGCCCAATCCTCAATCTTCAATCCTCAATCCTCAATCCTCAATTCTCAATCCTCAATCCTCAGTCCTCAGTCCTCAAACCTCAATCCTCAACCCTCAGCCCTCATCCTCAATCCTCAATACTCAACCCTCAATCCTCAATCTTCAATCCTCAATACTCAATCTTCAATACTCAATCCTCAATTCTCAACCATCAATACTCAATCCTCAAACGTCAATCCTCCATCCCCAATCCTCAATATTCAATCGTCAATCCTCAATCGTCAATCCTCAATCCTCAACCTTCAATCCTTAATACTCAATCTTCAACCCTCAATCCTAAATCCCCAATTCTCAATACTCAATCCTCAATCCTCAATCCTCAATATTCAATCCTCAATACTCAGTCTACAATCCTCAATCCTCAATCATCAATCCTCAATCCTCGTTCCTCTATCCTCAATACCCAATCCTCAATCTTCAGTCCTCAATCCTCAATCCTCAACCCTCAATCCTCAATCCTCAATCCTCAATACTCAATCCTCGATCTTCAATCCCCAATACTCAATCTTCAATCCTCAACCCTCAATCCTCAATCCTCAATTCTCAATCATCAATCGTCAGGCTTCAGTTCTCAATACTCAATCTTCAATCCTCAATCCTCAATCCTCATTCCTCAATACTCAATCCTCAATCCTCAATCCTCAATCCTCAATCCTCAATCCTCAATCCTCAACCTTCAATCCTCAATACTCAATCTTCAATCTTCAATCCTCAATCCTCAAGCCACAATCTTCAATACTCAATCGTCAATCCTCATTCATCAATCCTCGATACCCAATCCTCAATCTTCAATCCTCAATACTAAATCTTCAATCCTGAATCCTCAATCCTCAATCCTCAATCCTCAACCCTCAATCCTCAATCCTCAATCCTCAATACTCGATCCTCGATCTTCAATCCACAATACTCAATCTTCAATCCTCAATCCTCAATCCTCAATCCCCAATCCTCAAACGTCAATTCTCAGTCCTCAAACCTCAATCCCGATTCCTCAACCCTGAATCCTCAATCCTCAGCCCTCAGTCCTGAACAATCAATTGTCAATGCTCTATCCTCAATAGAATATCCTCAATTTACAGTTTTCAATACTCAATCACCATTCTTCAATCTTCAAACCTCAATCCACAAACATCAATTCTCATCACTCAACCCTCAACACTCAGTCCGCAATCATCAATCCTCAATCCTCAATATTCAACACACAACCCTCAACCATCGATTCTCAATACTCAACCATCAATCCTCAATTATCAATGTTCAATCTTCAAGTCTACATCCACAAACATCTATTCTCATCACTCAACCCTCAACCCGCAGTCCTCGTTCTCCATCCTCAATCCTCAATCCTCAATCCTCAATCTTCAATCCTCAACACTCAACCCTCAATCCTCAGTCTTCAAACCTCAATTCCGAATCCTCAATCCTAAATCCTCAATCTCCATCCCTCAGTCCGCAACAATCTATTGTCAATCCTCAATGCTCAATAGAATATCCTCAATTCACAGTTTTCAACACACAATCCCCAATCTTCAATTTTCAAATCTCAATCCACAAACATCAATGCTCATCACTCAAACCTCAACACTCAGTCCTCAATCTTCAATCCTCAATCCTCAGTCCTCAGTCCTCAATCCTCAATCCTCAATATTCAAACCTCAATCCTCAACCGTCAGTCCTTGTCCTCAATCCTCAACCCTCAATGCTCAGTCCTCAATCTTCAATCGTCAATACTCAATTTTCAATCCTCAATCCTCAATCCTCAATCCCCAATCCTCAATCCTCAATATTCAATACACAACCCTCAACCATCAATCCTCAATACTCAGTCATCAATCCTCAATTCTCAATACTCAATAGAATATCCTGAATTCTCAGTTTTCAATACTCAATCCTCAATCTTCAATCTTCAAGTCTCCATCCACAAACATCAATTCTCATCACTCAACCCTCAACGCTCAGTCCTCAATAGTCAACCCTCAATCCTCAATCCTCAATCTTCAATCCTCAATACTCTATCTTCAATCCTCAATCCTCAATCCTCAATCCTCAATCCTCAATCCTCAATCCTCATTCCTCAAACCTCAATACTCAACCCTCAGTCCTCATCCTCAATTCTCAATTCTCAATCCTCAATCCTCAATTCTCAATCTTCAATCCTCAATAATCAATCTCCAATCCTAGATCCTCAATCCCCAATCCTCAATCCTTAATCCTCAATTTTCAATCCTCAATCCCCAGTCCTCAATCTTCAATCCTGAATACTCTATCGTCAATCCTCAATCCTCAATCCTCAATCCTCAATCCTCAATCCTCAATCCTCAATCCTCAATCTTCAGTCCTCAATACTCAGTCTTCAATCTTCAATCCTCAATCCTCAATCCTCAAACCTAAATCCGCAATCCTCAGTCCTCAATCCTCAATCGTCAATCCTCAGTCCTCAACCCTCTGTCCTCATCCTCAATCTTCAATCCTCAATCCTCTATCCTCAAACCTCAATCCTCAATACTCAATCTTCAATCCTCAATTGTCAATTCTCAATTCTCAATCCTCAATTCTCAGCCACCAATACTCAGACTTCAATACTCAATCCTCAATCCTCAATTCTCAATACTCAATTCTCAATCCTCATTCCTCAAACCGCAATCCTCAATCCTCAATCCTCAATCCTCAATCCTCAATCTTCAATCCTCAATCCTCAACCCTCAATCCACAATCCTCAGTCATCAATCCTCTATCTTCAATACTCAATACTCAATCCTCAATCCTAAATCCACAATACTCAACCATCAATCCTCAATTCTCAATACTCAATAGGATATCCTGAATTCTCAGGGTTCAATACTCATACCTCAATCCTCAACCCTCAGCCGTCATCCTCCATCCTCAATCCTCAATCCCCAATCCTCAATCTTCAATCCCCAATACTCAATCCTCAATCCTCAATCCTCAATCCTCAATCCTCAATCCTCAACTTTCAATCCCCAATACTCAATCTTCAACCCTCAATCCTCAATCCCGAATTCTCAATCCTCAATCCTCAATCCTCAATCCTCAATATTCAATCCTCAATCCTCAATCTTCAATCCTCAATACTCAACCTTCAATCCTGAATCATCAATCCTCAATCCCCAATCCTCAATCCTCAACCGTCAGGCTTCAGTACTCAATAATCAATCTTCAATCCTCAATCCTCAATCCTCATTTCTCAATCCTCAATCCTCAATCCTCAATCGTCAATCATCAATCCTCAATCTTCAATACACAATCCTCAATCCTCAACCCTCAATCCTCAATCCTCAGTCATCAATCCTCAATCTTCAATACTCAATACTCAATCCTCAATCCTCAATCCTCAATACTCAACCATCAATCCTCAATTCTCAATACTCAATAGAATATCCTGAATTCTCAGGGTTCAATACTCAAACCTCAATCCTCAACCCACAGCCGTCGTCCTCCATCCTCAATCCTCAATCCTCAATCCTCAATCTTCAATCCCCAATACTCAACCCTCAATCCTCAATCCTCAATCCTCAATACTCAATCCTCAATCCTCATTCTTCAATCCTCAATACCCAATCCTCAATCTTCAATCCTCAATCCTCAATCCTCAATTCTCAACCCTCAATCGTCAGTCCTCAGTCCACAAACCTCAATCCTCAATCCTCAGCCCTCGTCCTCAATCCTCAATCCTCAATCCTCAATCCTCAATACCCAACCATCAATACTCAATTCTCAATACTCAATAGAATATCCTGAATTTTCAGGATTCAATACTCAAACCTCAACCCTCAACCCTCAGCCCTCATCCTCAATCCCCAATCCTCAATCCTCAATCCTCAATATTCAATCCTCTATACTCAATCTTCAATCCTCAATCCTCAATCCTCAATCCTCAATCCTCAATCCTCAGTCATCAATCATCAATCTTCAATACTCAATCGTCAATCCTCAGTCCTCAATCCTCAATCCCCAATCCTCGTTCCTCAAGCCTCAATCCTCAACCCTCAGTCCTCATCTTCAATTCTCAACTCTCAATCCTCAATCCTCAATCCTCAATCTTCAATCCTCAATCCTCAATTCTCAATCCTCAGTCTTCAATCCTCAATCCTCAATCCTCAATCCTCAATCCTCATTCTTCAATCCTCAACGCCCAATCCTCAATCTTCAATCCTCAATCCTCAATCCTCAATTCTCAATCCTCAATCCTCAGTCCTCAGTCCTCAAACCTCAATCCTCAGTCCTCAACCCTCAGTCCTCATCCTCAATTCTCAATACTCAAACCTCAATCTTCAATCCTCAATAATCAATCTCCAATCCTAGATCCTCAATCCACAATCCTCAATCCTTAATCCTCAATCTTCAATCCTCAATCCCCAGTCCTCAATCTTCAATCCTCAATCCTCGATCCTCGATACTCATTCTTCAATCCTCAATCCTCAGTCCACAAACCTCAATTCTGAATCCTCAATCCTGCATCCTCAATCTTCAGCCCTTAGTCCTCAACAATCAGTTGTCAATCCTCAATACCCAATAGAACATCCTCAATTCACAGTTTTCAATACTCAATACTCAATCTGCAATCCTCAATCCTCAATCCTCGTTCTTCAATCCTCAACACCCAATCCTCAATCCTCAATCCTCAATCCTCAATCCTCATTCTTCAATCCTCAACGCCCAATCCTCAATCTTCAATCCTCAATCCTCAATCCTCAATTCTCAATCCTCAATCCTCAGTCCTCAATCCTCAATCCTCAATCCTCAACCTTCAATCCTCAATACACAATCTTCAATCTTCAATCCTCAATCCTCAAGCCACAATCTTCAATACTCAATCGTCAATCCTCATTCATCAATCCTCGATACCCAATCCTCAATCTTCAATCCTCAATACTCAATCTTCAATCCTGAATCGTCGATCCTCAATCCTCAATCCTCAATCCTCAAACGTCAATTCTCAGTCCTCAAACCTCAATCCCGATTCCTCAACCCTGAATCCTTAATCCTCAGCCCTCAGTCCTGAACAATCAATTGTCAATCCTCTATCCTCAATAGAATATCCTCAATTTACAGTTTTCAATACTCAATCACCATTCTTCAATCTTCAAACCTCAATCCACAGACATCAATTCTCATCACTCAACCCTCAACACTCAGTCCGCAATCATCAATCCTCAATCCTCAATCCTCAATCTTCAATCCTCAATACACAATCTTCAATCCTCAATCCTCAATTCTCAGTCCTCAATACTAAATCCTCAATCGTCAATCCTCAATCCCGAATCCTCAATCTTCAATCCTCAATCCTCAATCCTCAATCCTCAATCCTCAATCTTCAGTCCTCAATAATCAATCTTCAATCCTCAATCCTCAATCCTCAATCCTCAATCCTCAATCCTCGATCCTCAATCCTCAATACTCAATTCTCAATCCTCAATCCTCAATTCTCAATCTTCAATCATCAATAATCAATCTCGAATCCTAGAACCTCAATCCCCAATTCTCAATCCTTGATCCTCAATCTTCAATCCTCAATCCCCTGTCCTCAATCTTCAATCCTCAATACTCAATCATCAATCCTCAATCCTCAGTCCACAATCCTCAATCCTCAATCCTCAAACCTCAATCCTCAATCGTCAGTCCTCGTCATAAATCCTCAACCCTCAATCCTCAATCTTCAATCTTCAATCATCAATAGTCAATCTTCAATCCTCAATCCTCAATCCTCAATCCTCATTTCTCAAACCTCAATCCCGATTCCTCAACCCTGAATCCTTAATCCTCAATCCTCAATCCTCAATCCTCAATCCTCAATACTCAACACGCAACCCTCAACCATCAATCCTCAATACTCAACCACCAATACTCAATTCTCAATACTCAATAGAATATCCTGAATTCTCATGTTTCAATACTCAATCCACAATATTCAATAATCAAATCTCAATCCTCAAACATCAATTCTCAACACTCAATCCTCAACACTCAGTCCTCTCTCTTCAATCTTCCACCGTCAATCCTCTATCCTCAAGCGTCAATCCTCAATCCTCAATCCTCAAGACTCTATCCCCAGTCCTCAAATCTCAATTCCGAATCCTCAATCCTGAATCCTCAATCTTCATCCCTCAGTCCGCGACAATCAATTGTCAATCCTCAATCCTCAATAGAATATCCTCAATTCACAGTTTTCAATACTCAATCCCCAAACATCAATCTTCAAATCTCAATCCACAAACGTCAATTCTCAACACTCAGCCCTCAACACTCAGTCCTCAATCTTCAATCCTCAAACCTCTATCCTTAATCTTCAATCCTCAATACTCAACCTTGAATCCTCAAACCTCAAACCTCAATCCTCAATCCCCAATCCTCGATCATCTATCCTCAATCCTGAATCCTCAATCCTCAATCCCCAATTCTCAATCTTCAATCCTCAATACTCAATCTTCAATCTTCAATCCTCAATCCTCAATCCTCATTCCTCAATCCGCAATCCTCAATCTTCAATCCTCAATACTCAATCTTCAATCCTCAATCCTCAATCCTGAAATCCTCAATCCTCAATATGCAACACACAACCCTCAACCTTCAATCCTCAATACACAACCATCAGTCCTCAATTCTCAATACTCAATAGAATATCCTGAATTCTCAGCTTTCAATACTCAATCCTCAAGCTTCAGTCTTCAACTCTCCATCCACAAACATCAATTCTCATCACTCAACCTTCAACACTCAGTCCTCAATCTTCAATCCTCAATCCTCAATACTCAATCCTCAGACCTCGGTCCTCAATCTTCAATACTCAATCCTCAATCCTAAAATCCTCAATCCTCAGTATTCAACACTCAACCCTCAACCATCAATACTCAATACTCAACCATCAATGCTCAATTCTCAATACTCAACAGAATATCCTGAATTTTCAGTTTTCAATACTCAATCCCCAATCTTCAATCTTCAAATCTCAATCCACAAACATCAATTCTCATCACTGAACCCTCAACACTCAGTCCTCAATCTTCAATCCTCAATACTCAATCCTCAATCCTCAAACTTCAATTCTCAATACTCAATCTTCAATCCTCAATTGTCAATTCTCAATTCTCAATCCTCAATTCTCAGCCACCAATACTCAGACTTCAATACTCAATCCTCAATCCTCAATCCTCAATACTCAATTCTCAATCCTCATTCCTCAAACTGCAATCCTCAATCCTCAATCCTCAATCCTCAATCCTCAATCTTCAATCCTCAATCCTCAATCCTCAAACCTCAATCCTCGGTCATGAATACTCCATCTTCAATACTCAATCCAAAATCCTCAATCCTCAATCCTCAATCCTCAATCCTCAATCCTCATTCCTCAAACCTCAATACTCAACCCTCAGTCCTCATCCTCAATTCTCAATTCTCAATCCTCAATCCTCAATTCTCAATCTTCAATCCTCAATAATCAATCTCCAATCCTAGATCCTCAATCCCCAATCCTCAATCCTTAATCCTCAATTTTCAATCCTCAATCCCCAGTCCTCAATCTTCAATCCTGAATACTCTATCGTCAATCCTCAATCCTCAATCCTCAATCCTCAAACCTCAATCCTCAATCTTCAATCCTCAATACTCAATCTTCAATCTTCAATCCTCAATCCTCAATCCTCAAACCTAAATCCGCAATCCTCAATCTTCGATCCTCAATACTCAATCTTCTATCCTCAATCCTCAATCCTGAAATCCTCAGCCCTCAATATTCAACACACAACCCTCAACCTTCAATCCTCAATACTCAACCGTCAATCCTCAATTCTCAATACTCAAAAGAATATCCTGAATTCTCAGTTTTCAGTACTCAATCCTCAATCTTCAATCATCAAGTCTCCATCCACAAACATCAATTCTCATCACTCAACCCTCAACACTCTGCCCTCAGCCTTCAATCCTCAACCCTCAATACTCAATCCTCATTCCTCAAACCTCAATCTTCAATACTCCATCCTCAATCCTAAAGCCCTCAATCCTCAATGTTCAACACACAACTCTCAACCATTAATCCTCAATACCCAACCATCAATGCTCAATTCTCAATACTCAATAGAATATGCTGAATTCTCAGTTTTCAATACTCAATCCTCAATCTTCAATCTTCAAGTCTCCATTCACAAACATCTATTCTCGTCACTCAACCCTCAACACTCAGTCCTCAGTCTTCAATCCTCTATCCTCAATACTCGATCTTCAATCCTCAATACTCAATCTTCAATCCTCAACCCTCAATCTTCAATCCTCAATACTCAATCTTCAATCCTCAATCCTCAATCCTCAATTCTCAATCCTCACTCATCAATCCTCAATCCTCAATCCCCAATCCTCAATCTGCAATCCTCAATACTCAATCCTCAATCCTCAATCGTCAATTCTCAAACCCCAATACTCTATCATCAATACTCAATCCTCAATCCTCAATCCCCAATCCCCAATCCTCAATCTTCAATCCTCAATACTCAATCTTCAATCTTCAATCCTCAATCCTCAATCCTCAATCCTCAATCCGCAATCCTCAATCTTCGATCCTCAATACTCAATCTTCTATCCTCAATCCTCAATCCTGAAATCCTCAACCCTCAATATTCAACACACAACCCTCAACTTTCAATCCTCAATACTCAACCGTCAATACTCAATCCTCAATCTTCAATCTTCAAGTCTCCATCCACAAACATCAATTCTCATCAGTCAACCCTCAACACTCAGTCCTCAATCGTCAATCCTCAATCCTCAATCCTCAATCATCAATCCTCAATGCTCAATCTTCAATCCTCAATCCTCAGTCCTCAATCCTCAATCCTCAATCCTCATTCCTCATTCCTCAAACCTCAATACTCAACCCTCAGTCCTCATCCTCAATTCTCAATTCTCAATCCTCAATCCTCAATTCTCAATCTTCAATCCTCAATAATCAACCTCCAATCCTAGATCCTCAATCCCCAATCCTCAATCCTTAATCCTCAATTTTCAATCCTCAATCCCCAGTCCTCAATCTTCAATCCTGAATACTCTATCGTCAATCCTCAATCCTCAATCCTCAATCCTCAATCCTCAATCCTCAATCTTCAATCCTCAATACTCAATCATCAATCTTCAATCCTCAATCCTCAATCCTCAATCCTCAATCCGCAATCCTCAATCTTCGATCCTTAATACTCAATCTTCTATCCTCAATCCTCAATCCTGAAATCCTCAACCCTCAATATTGAACACACAACCCTCAACATTCAATCCTCAATACTCAACCGTCAATCCTCAATTCTCAATACTCAATAGAATATCCTGAATTCTCAGTTTTCAGTACTCAATCCTCAATCTTCAATCATCAAGTCTCCATCCACAAACATCAATTCTCATCACTCAACCCTCAACACTCTGCCCTCAATCTTCAATCCTCAATCCTCAATACTCAATCCTCAGTCCTCAGACCTCAATCTTCAATACTCAATCCTCAATCCTAAAACCCTCAATCCTCAATGTTCAACACACAACCCTCAACCATTAATCCTCAATACTCAACCATCAATGCTCAATTCTCAATAATCAATAGAATATGCTGAATTCTCAGTTTTCAATACTCAATCCTCAATCTTCAATTCTCAATCTTCAATCCTCAATAATCAACCTCCAATCCTAGATCCTCAATCCCCAATCCTCAATCCTTAATCCTCAATTTTCAATCCTCAATCCCCAGTCCTCAATCTTCAATCCTGAATACTCTATCGTCAATCCTCAATCCTCAATCCTCAATCCTCAATCCTCAATCCTCAATCTTCAATCCTCAATACTCAATCATCAATCTTCAATCCTCAATCCTCAATCCTCAATCCTCAATCCGCAATCCTCAATCTTCGATCCTCAATACTCAATCTTCTATCCTCAATCCTCATTCCTGAAATCCTCAACCCTCAATATTCAACACACAACCCTCAACATTCAATCCTCAATACTCAACCGTCAATCCTCAATTCTCAATACTCAATAGAATATCCTGAATTCTCAGTTTTCAGTACTCAATCCTCAATCTTCAATCATCAAGTCTCCATCCACAAACATCTATTCTCATCACTCAACCCTCAACACTCAGTCCTCGATCTTCAATCCCCTATACTCAATCTTCAATCCTCAATCCTGAATTCTCAATCCTCAATTCTCAATGCTCAATCGTCAGGCTTCGGTACTCAATACTCAATCTTCAATCCTCAATCCTCAATCCTCATTCCTCAATACTCAAACCTCAATCCTCAATCCTCAATCCTCAGTCCTCAATCCTCAACCTTCAATCCTCAATACTCAATCTTCAATCTTCAATCCACAATCCTCAATCCTCAATCCTCAATCCTCAATCCTCAATCCTCAATCTTCAATCCTTAATACACAATCTTCAATCCTCAGTCCTCAATCCTCTATCCTCAATCCTCATTCATCAATCCTCGATACCCAATCCTCAATCTTCAATCCTCAATCCTCAAGTCTCAGTCCTCAATCATCAATCCTCAATACTCAATCTTCAATCCTCAATCCTCAGTCCACAAACCACAATTCTGAATCCTCAATCCTGCATCCTCAATCTTCAGTCCTCAGTCCTCAACAATCAGTTGTCAATCCTCAATCCCCAATAGAATATCCTCAATTCACAGTTTTCAATACGCAATACTCAATCTGCAATCTTCAGATCTCTATTCACAAACATCAATTCTCATCACTCAACCCTGAACGCTCAGTCCTCAATGTTCAATCCTCAATCCTAAATTGTCAATCTTCAATCCTCAATACTGAATCTTCAATCCTCAATCCTCAATCTTCAATCCTCAATACTCAATCTTCAATCCTCAATCCTCAATCCTCAATCCTCAATCCTCAATCCTCAATCCTCAATCCTCAATACTCAACACACAACCCTCAACCATCAATCCTCAATACTCAACCACCAATACTCAATTCTCAATACTCAATAGAATATCCTGAATTCTCATGTCTCAATACGCAATCCACAATCCTCAACCTTCAATCCGCAGTAATCAATCTCCTATCCTAGATCCTCAATCCCCAATACTCAATCCTTAATCCTCAACCTTCAATCCTCAATCTTCAATCCTCATTCTTCAATCCTCAATGCCCAATACTCAATCCTGAATCCTCAATCCTCAATCCTCAATCCTCAATCCTCATTTCTCAAACCTCAATCCTCAACCCTCAGTCCTCATCCTCAATTCTCAATTCTCAATCCTCAATCCCCAATTCTCAATCTTCAATCCTCAATAATCAACGTCCAATCCTAGATCCTCAATCCCCAATCCTCAATCTTTGATCCTCAATCTTCAATCCTCAATCCCCTGTCCTCAATCCTCAATCCTCAACCCTCAATCCTCAATCCTCAATCCTCAATACTCGATCCTCGATCTTCAATCCCCTATACTCAATCTTCAATCCTCAATCCTCAATTCTCAATCCTCAATTCTCAATGCTCAATCGTCAGGCTTCGGTACTCAATACTCAATCTTCAATCCTCAATCCTCAATCCTCATTCCTCAATACTCAAACCTGAATCCTCAATCCTCAATCCTCAGTCCTCAATCCTCAACCTTCAATCCTCAATACTCAATCTTCAATCTTCAATCCACAATCCTCAATCCTCAATCCTCAATCCTCAATCCTCAATCCTCAATCTTCAATCCTTAATACACAATCTTCAATCCTCAGTCCTCAATCCTCTATCCTCAATCCTCATTCATCAATCCTCGATACCCAATCCTCAATCTTCAATCCTCAATCCTCAATTCTCAGTCCTCAATCATCAATCCTCAATACTCAATCTTCAATCCTCAATCCTCAGTCCACAAACCACAATTCTGAATCCTCAATCCTGCATCCTCAATCTTCAGTCCTCAGTCCTCAACAATCAGTTGTCAATCCTCAATCCCCAATAGAATATCCTCAATTCACAGTTTTCAATACGCAATACTCAATCTGCAATCTTCAAATCTCTATTCACAAACATCAATTCTCATCACTCAACCCTGAACGCTCAGTCCTCAATGTTCAATCCTCAATCCTAAATTGTCAATCTTCAATCCTCAATACTGAATCTTCAATCCTCAATACTCAATCCTCAATCCTCAATCCTCAATCCTCAATCCTCAATCCTCAGTAATCAATCCTCAATCTTCAATACTCAATCGTCAATCATCAGTCCTCAACCCTCAGTCCTCATCCTCAATTCTCAATCCTCAATCCTCAATCCTCAATCTTCAATCCTCAATAATCAATCTCCAATTCTAGATCCTCAATCCACAATCCTCAATCCTTAATCCTCAATCTACTATCCTCAATCCCCAGTCCTCAATCTTCAATCCTCAATGCTCCATCCTCTATCCTCAATCCTCAGTCCTCAATCCTCAATCGTCAATCCTCAGTCCTCAACCCTCAGTCCTCATCCTCAATTCTGAATCCTCAATACTCAATCCTCAATCTTCAATCCTCAATCCTCAATCCTCAATTCTCAATCCTCAATCCTCAATCCTCATTTCTCAAACCTCAATCCTCAACCCTCAGTCCTCATCCTCAATTCTCAATTCTCAATCCTCAATCCTCAATCCTCAATTCTCAATCTTCAATCATCAATAATCAATCTCCAATCCTAGATCCTCAATCCCCAATTCTCAATCCTTGATCCTCAATCTTCAATCCTCAATCCCCTGTCCTCAATCTTCAATCCTCAATACTCAATCATCAATCCTCAATCCTCAGTCCACAATCCTCAATCCTCAATCCTCAAACCTCAACCCTCAATCGTCAGTCCTCGTCATCAATCCTCAACCCTCAATCCTCAATCTTCAATCTTCAATCATCAATAGTCAATCTTCAATCCTCAATCCTCAATCCTCAATCCTCATTTCTCAAACCTCAATCCTCAACCCTCAGTCCTCATCCTCAATCCTCAATCCTAAATCCTCAATCCTCAATATTCAACACACAACCCTCAACCATCGATTCTCAATACTCAACCATCAATCCTCAATTCTCAATACTCAATAGAATATCCTGAATTCTCATGGTTCAATACTCAATCCACAATATTCAATAATCAAATCTCAATCCTCAAACATCAATTCTCAAAACTCAATCCTCAACACTCAGTCCTCTCTCTTCAATCCTCCATCCTCAATCCTCAATACTCAAGAGTCAATCCTAAATCCTCAATCCTCAAACCTCAATTCTCAGTCCTCAAACCTCAATCCCGATTCCTCAACCCTGAATCCTCAATCCTCAATCCTCAATCCTCAATCCTCAATCCTCAATACTCAACACGCAACCCTCAACCATCAATCCTCAATACTCAACCACCAATACTCAATTCTCAATACTCAATAGAATATCCTGAATTCTCATGTTTCAATACTCAATCCACAATATTCAATAATCAAATCTCAATCCTCAAACATCAATTCTCAACACTCAATCCTCAACACTCAGTACTCTCTCTTCAATCTTCCACCATCAATCCTCTATCCTCAAGCGTCAATCCTCAATCCTCAATCCTCAAGACTCTATCCCCAGTCCTCAAATCTCAATTCCGAATCCTCAATCCTGAATCCTCAATCTTCATCCCTCAGTCCGCGACAATCAATTGTCAATCCTCAATCCTCAATAGAATATCCTCAATTCACAGTTTTCAATACTCAATCCCCAAACTTCAATCTTCAAATCTCAATCCACAAACGTCAATTCTCAACACTCAGCCCTCAACACTCAGTCCTCAATCTTCAATCCTCAAACCACTATCCTTAATCTTCAATCCTCAATACTCAACCTTCAATCCTCAAACCTCAAACCTCAATCCTCAATCCCCAATCCTCGATCATCAATCCTCAATCCTCAATATTCAATACACAACCCTCAACCATCAATCCTCAATACTCAGTCATCAATCCTCAATTCTCAATACTCACTCATCAATACTCAATCCTCAATCCTCAATCCTCAATCCTCAATCCTCAATCCTCAATCCGCAATCCTCAGTCTTCGATCCTCAATACTCAATCTTCAATCTTCAATCCTCAATCCTCAATCCTCAATCCTCAATCCGCAATCCTCAATCTTCGATTCTCAATACTCAATCTTCTATCCTCAATCCTCAATCCTGAAATCCTCAACCCTCAATATTCGAGACACAACCCTCAACCATCAATTCTCAATACTCAACCATCAATACTCAATTCTCAATACTCAATAGAATATCCTCAATTCTCATGGTTCAATACACAATCCACAATATTCAATAATCAAATCTCAATCCTCAAACATCAATTCTCAACACTCAATCCTCAACACTCAGTCCTCTCTCTTCAATCCTCCAACCTCAATCCTCAATCCTCAATCTTCAATCCTCAATACTCAATCTTCAACCTTCAATCCTCAATCCTCAATCCTCAATCCTCAATCCGCAGTCCTCAATCTTCGATCCTCAATACTCAATCTTCTATCCTCAATCCTCAATCCTGAAATCCTCAACCCTCAATATTCAACACACAACCCTCAACTTTCAATCCTCAATACTCAACCGTCAATCCTCAATTCTCAATACTCAATAGAATATCCTGAATTCTCAGTTTTCAATACTCAATCCTCATTCCTCAATCTTCAAGTCTCCATCCACAAACATGAATTCTCATCACTCAACCCTCAACACTCTGCCCTCAATCTTCAATCCTCAATCCTCAATACTCAATCCTCAGTCCTCAGTCCTCAATCTTCAATACTCAATCCTCAATCCTAAAATCCTCAATCCTCAATGTTCAATACACAACCCTCAACCATTAATCCTCAATACTCAACCATCAATGCTCAACTCTCAATACTCAATAGAATATGCTGAATTCTCAGTTTTCAATACTCAATCCTCAATCTTCAATCTTCAAGTCTCCATCCACAAACATCTATTCTCATCACTCAACCTTCAACACTCAGTCCTCAATCTTCAATCCTCTATCCTCAATACTCGATCTTCAATCCTCAATACTCAATCTTCAATCCTCAATCCTCAATCCTCAATTCTCAATCTTCAATCCTCAGTCATCAATCCTCAATCTTCAATACTCAATCCTCAATGTTCAATCTTCAAGTCTACATCCACGAACATCTATTCTCATCACTCAACCCTCAACCCTCGGTCCTCGTCCTCCACCCTCAATCCTCAATCCTCAATCCTCAATCTTCAATCCTCAACACTCAACCCTCAATCCTCAGTCTTCAAACCTCAATCCCGAATCCTCAATCCTGAATCCTCAATCTCCATCCCTCAGTCCGCAACAATCTATTGTCAATCCTCAATCCTCAATAGAATATCCTCAATTCACAGTTTTCAACAATCAATCCCCAATCTTCAATTTTCAAATCTCAATCCACAAACATCAATGCTCATCACTCAACCCTCAACACTCAGTCCTCAATCTTCAATCCTCACTCCTCAATCCTCAGTCCTCAATCCTCAATCCTCAATATTCAAACCTCAATGCTCAACCGTCAGTCCTCGTCCTCAATCCTCAACCCTCAATCCTCAGTCCTCAATCTTCAATCATCAATACTCAATTTTCAATCCTCAATCCTCAATCCTCAATCCCCAATCCTCAATCCTCAATATTCAATACACAACCCTCAACCATCAATCCTCAATACTCAGTCATCAATCCTCAATTCTCAATACTCAATAGAATATCCTGAATTCTCAGTTTTCAATACTCAATCCTCAATCTGCAATCTTCAAGTCTCCATCCACAAACATCAATTCTCATCACTCAACCCTCAACACTCAGTCCTCAATCGTCAATCCTCAATCCTCAATCCTCAATCTTCAATCCTCAATACTCAATCTTCAATCCTCAATCCTCAATCCTCAATCCTCAATCCTCAATCCTCACTCATCAATACTCAATCCTCAATCCTCAATCCTCAATCCTCAATCCTCAATCTTCAATCCTCAATCTTCAATCTTCAATCCTCAATCCTCAATCCTCAATCCTCAATCCGCAATCCTCAATCTTCGATCCTCAATACTCAATCTTCAATCTTCAATCCTCAATCCTCAATCCTCAATCCTCAATCCGCAATCCTCAATCTTCGAT
Source organism: Calliopsis andreniformis (assembly GCF_051401765.1). Lineage (NCBI taxonomy): Eukaryota > Metazoa > Arthropoda > Insecta > Hymenoptera > Andrenidae > Calliopsis > Calliopsis andreniformis. Next base: position 1,548,117 of record NW_027480509.1, on the reverse strand, counting down.
TCTCAATACTCAATCTTCTATCCTCAATCCTCAATCCTGAAATCCTCAACCCTCAATATTCAACACACAACCCTCAACCATCAATTCTCAATACTCAACCATCAATACTCAATTCTCAATACTCAATAGAATATCCTCAATTCTCATGGTTCAATACACAATCCACAATATTCAATAATCAAATCTCAATCCTCAAACATCAATTCTCAACACTCAATCCTCAACACTCAGTCCTCTCTCTTCAATCCTCCATCCTCAATCCTCAATCCTCAATCTTCAATCCTCAATACTCAATCTTCAATCTTCAATCCTCAATCCTCAATCCTCAATCCTCAATCCGCAGTCCTCAATCTTCGATCCTCAATACTCAATCTTCTATCCTCAATCCTCAATCCTGAAATCCTCAACCCTCAATATTCAACACACAACCCTCAACTTTCAATCCTCAATACTCAACCGTCAATCCTCAATTCTCAATACTCAATAGAATATCCTGAATTCTCAGTTTTCAATACTCAATCCTCAATCCTCAATCTTCAAGTCTCCATCCACAAACATGAATTCTCATCACTCAACCCTCAACACTCTGCCCTCAATCTTCAATCCTCAATCCTCAATACTCAATCCTCAGTCCTCAGTCCTCAATCTTCAATACTCAATCCTCAATCCTAAAATCCTCAATCCTCAATGTTCAACACACAACCCTCAACCATTAATCCTCAATACTCAACCATCAATGCTCAACTCTCAATACTCAATAGAATATGCTGAATTCTCAGTTTTCAATACTCAATCCTCAATCTTCAATCTTCAAGTCTCCATCCACAAACATCTATTCTCATCACTCAACCCTCAACACTCAGTCCTCAATCTTCAATCCTCTATCCTCAATACTCGATCTTCAATCCTCAATACTCAATCTTCAATCCTCAATCCTCAATCCTCAATTCTCAATCTTCAATCCTCAGTCATCAATCCTCAATCTTCAATACTCAATCCTCAATGTTCAATCTTCAAGTCTACATCCACGAACATCTATTCTCATCACTCAACCCTCAACCCTCGGTCCTCGTCCTCCATCCTCAATCCTCAATCCTCAATCCTCAATCTTCAATCCTCAACACTCAACCCTCAATCCTCAGTCTTCAAACCTCAATCCCGAATCCTCAATCCTGAATCCTCAATCTCCATCCCTCAGTCCGCAACAATCTATTGTCAATCCTCAATCCTCAATAGAATATCCTCAATTCACAGTTTTCAACAATCAATCCCCAATCTTCAATTTTCAAATCTCAATCCACAAACATCAATGCTCATCACTCAACCCTCAACACTCAGTCCTCAATCTTCAATCCTCACTCCTCAATCCTCAGTCCTCAATCCTCAATCCTCAATATTCAAACCTCAATGCTCAACCGTCAGTCCTCGTCCTCAATCCTCAACCCTCAATCCTCAGTCCTCAATCTTCAATCATCAATACTCAATTTTCAATCCTCAATCCTCAATCCTCAATCCCCAATCCTCAATCCTCAATATTCAATACACAACCCTCAACCATCAATCCTCAATACTCAGTCATCAATCCTCAATTCTCAATACTCAATAGAATATCCTGAATTCTCAGTTTTCAATACTCAATCCTCAATCTGCAATCTTCAAGTCTCCATCCACAAACATCAATTCTCATCACTCAACCCTCAACACTCAGTCCTCAGTCGTCAATCCTCAATCCTCAATCCTTAATCCTCAATCTTCAATCCTCAATACTCAATCTTCAATCCTCAATCCTCAATCCTCAATCCTCAATCCTCAATCCTCACTCATCAATACTCAATCCTCAATCCTCAATCCTCAATCCTCAATCCTCAATCTTCAATCCTCAATGCTCAATCTTCAATCTTCAATCCTCAATCCTCAATCCTCAATCCTCAATCCGCAATCCTCAATCTTCGATCCTCAATACTCAATCTTCAATCTTCAATCCTCAATCCTCAATCCTCAATCCTCAATCCGCAATCCTCAATCTTCGATTCTCAATACTCAATCTTCTATCCTCAATCCTCAATCCTGAAATCCTCAAAACTCAATATTCAACACACAACCCTCAACTTTCAATTGTCAATACTCAACCGTCAATACTCAATCCTCAATCTTCAATCTTCAAGTCTCCATCTACAAACATCAATTCTCATCACTCAACCCTCAACACTCAGTCCTCAATCGTCAATCCTCAATCCTCAATCCTCAATCTTCAATCCTCAATACTCAATCTTCAATCCTCAATCCTCAATCCTCAATCCTCAATCCTCAATCCTCAATCCTCAATCCTCATTCCTCAAACCTCCATACTCAACCCTCAGTCCTCATCCTCAATTCTCAATTCTCAATCCTCAATCCTGAATTCTCAATCTTCAATCCTCAATAATCAATCTCCAATCCTAGATCCTCAATCCCCAATCCCCAATCCTCAATCCTTAATCCTCAATTTTCAATCCTCAATCCCCAGTCCTCAATCTTCAATCCTGAATACTCTATCGTCAATCCTCAACCCTCAATCCTCAATACCCAATCCTCAGCCCTCAATCTTCAATCCTCAATACTCAATCTTCAATCTTCAATCCTCAATACTCAGTCCTCAATCCTCAATCCGCAATCCTCAATCTTCAATCCTCAATACTCAATCTTAAATCCTCAATCCTCAATCCTGGAATCCTCAATCCTCAATATTCAACACACAACCCTCAACCTTCAATCCTCAATACTCAACCATCAGTCCTCAATTCTCAATACTCAATCGTCAGTCTTCAATCCTCGACACTCAATCTTCAATCCTCAATCCTCAATCTTCAATCCTCAATCCTCAATCCTCAAGCCTCAATCCTCAATCTTCACTCCTCAATCCTCGATACTCAATTTTCAATCCTCAATCCTCAATCTTCAGACCTCAAACATCAATGCTCAACCCTCAGTCCTCGTCGTCAATCCACAACCCTCAATCCTCAATCCTCAATCTTCAATCCTCAATCCTCAATCCTCAATGCTCAATACTCAATCCTCTGTCCTCAAACCTCAATCCTGAATCCTCATTCTTCAGCCCTCAGTCCTCAACAATCAGTTGTCAATCCTCAATCCTCAATAGAATATCATCAATTCACAGTTTTCAATACTCAATACTCAATCTGCAATCTTCTGAACTCTATCCACAAACATCAATTCTCATCTCTCAACCCTCAACACTCAGTCCCCAATCCTCAGTCTTCAATCCTCAATCCTCAATGCTCAATCCTCAATCCTCAATCTTCAAACCTCAATACTCAGTCTTCAATCCTCAATCCTCAATCCTCAATCCTCAATCCTCAGTACTCAACCGTCAGTCTTCAATCCTCAACTCTCAATCTTCAATCCTCAATACCCAATCCTCAATCCTCAATCCTGATTCTTCAGTCCTCAATACCCAATCCTCAATCTTCAATCCTCACTCCTCAATCCTCAATTCTCAATCCTCAATCCTCAGTCCTCAGTCCTCAAACATCAATCCTCAACCCTCAGCCCTCATCCTCAATCCTCAATCCTCATCCTCAATCTTCTATCTTCAATCCTCAATACTCAATCTTCAATCCTCAATCCCCAATCCCCTATCATCAATCCTCAATCCTTAATCCTCAATCCTCAATCCTCAATCTTCAATCCTCAATCCGGAATCCTAAAATCCTCAATCCCCAATATTCAACACACAACCCTCAACCACCAATACTCAATACTCAACCATAAATGCTCAATTCTCAATACTCAACAGAATGTCCTGAATTCTCAGTTTTCAATACTCAATCCCCAATCTTCAATCTTCAAAGCTCAATCCACAAACATCAATTCTCATCACTCAACCCTCAACACTCAGTCCTCAATCTTCAATCCTCAATCCTCAATACTCAATCCTCAGTCCTCGGTCCTCAATCTTCAATACTCAATCCTCAATCCTAAAATCCTCAATCCTCAATATTCACACTCAACCCTCAACCATCAATCCTCAATACTCAACCATCAATGCTCAATTCTCAATACTCAACAGAATATCCTGGATTTTCAGTTTTCAATACTCAATCCCCAATCTTCAATCTTCAAATCTCAATCCACAAACATCAATTCTCATCACTGAGCCCTCAACACTCAGTCCTCAATCTTCTATCCTTAATCCTCAATCCTCAATCATCAATCCTAAATCCCCAATACTCTATCATCAATCCTCAATCCTCAATCCTCAATCCTCAATCCTCAGTCCTCAATCTTCAATCCTCAATACTCCGTCTTCATTCCTCAGTCCTCAATCCACAATCCTCAATCCTCAATCCTCCTTCCTCAAACCTCAATCCTCAACCCTCAGTCCTCATACTCAATTCTCAATTCTCAATCCTCAATCCTCAATCCTCAATCCTCAACCTTCAATCCTCAATCTTCAATCCTCAATCTTCTGTCCTCAATGCTCAATACTCAATCCTCAATCCTCAATCCTCAATCCTCAATCCTCAATCCTCATTTCTCAAACCTCAATCCTCAACCCTCAGTCCTCATCCTCAATTCTCAATTCTCAATCCTCAATCATAAATTCTCAATCTTCAATCCTCTATAATCAATCCGCAATCCTAGATCCTCAATCCCCAATCCTCAGTCCTTGATCCTCAATCCTCAATCCTCAATCCCCTGTCCTCAATCTTCAATCCTCAATGCTCAATCATCAATCCTCAATCCTCAGTCCACAATCCTCAATCCTCAATCCTCAAACCTCAATAATCAACCGTCAGTCCTCGTCATCAATCCTCAACCCTCAATCCTCAATCTTCAATCTTCAATCATCAATAGTCAATCTTCAATCCTCAATCCTCAATCCTCAATCCTAAATCCTCAATCCTCAATATTCAACACACAACCCTCAACCATCAATTCTCAATACTCAACCATCAATCCTCAATTCTCAATACTCAACAGAATATCCTCAACTCTCATGGTTGAATACACAATCCACAACATTCAATAATCAAATCTCAATCCTCAAACATCAATTCTCAACACTCAATCCTCAACACTCAGTCCTCTCTCTTCAATCCTCCATCCTCAATCCTCAATCCTCAATCTTCAATCCTCAATACTCAATCTTCAATCTTCAATCCTCAATCCTCAATCCTCAATCCTCAATCCGCAGTCCTCAATCTTCGATCCTCAATACTCAATCTTCTATCCTCAATCCTCAATCCTGAAATCCTCAACCCTCAATATTCAACACACAACCCTCAACTTTCAATCCTCAATACTCAACCGTCAATCCTCAATTCTCAATACTCAATAGAATATCCTGAATTCTCAGTTTTCAGTACTCAATCCTCAATCTTCAATCATCAAGTCTCCATCCATAAACATCAATTCTCATCACTCAACCCTCAACACTCTGCCCTCAATCTTCAATCCTCAATACTCAATCCTCAGTCCTCAGACCTCAATCTTCAATACTCAATCCTCAATACTAAAACCCTCAATGCTCAATGTTCAACACACAACCCTCAACCATTAATCCTCAATACTCAACCATCAATGCTCAATTCTCAATACTCAATAGAATATGCTGAATTCTCAGTTTTCAATACTCAATCCTCAATCTTCAATCTTCAAGTCTCCATACACAAACATCTATTCTCGTCACTCAACCCTCAACACTCAGTCCTCAATCTTCAATCCTCTATCCTCAATACTCGATCTTCAATCCTCAATACTCAATCTTCAATCCTCAATCCTCAATCCTCAATTCTCAATCTTCAATCCTCAGTCATCAATCCTCAATCTTCAATACTCAATCCTCAATGTTCAATCTTCAAGTCTACATCCACGAACATCTATTCTCATCACTCAACCCTCAACCCTCGGTCCTCGTCCTCCATCCTCAATCCTCAATCCTCAGTCCTCAATCTTCAATCATCAATACTCAGTTTTCAATCCTCAATCCTCAATCATCAATCCACAATCCTCAATCATCAATATTCAACACAAAACCCTCAACCATCAATTCTCAATACTCAACCATCAATCCTCAATTCTCAATACTCAATAGAATATCCTGAATTCTCAGTTTTCAATACTCAATCCTCAATCATCAATCTTCAAGTCTCCATCCACAAACATGAATTCTCATCACTCAACCCTCAACACTCTGCCTTCAATCTTCAATCCTCAATCCTCAATACTCAATGCTCAATCCTCATTCATCAATCCTCAATCCTCAATCCTCAATCCTCAATCTGCAATCCTCAATACTCAATCCTCAATCCTCAATCGTCAATCCTCAAACCCCAATACTCTATCATCAATACTCAATCCTCAATCCTCAATCCTCAATCCTCAATCCTCAATGCTCAATCTTCAATCCTCAATACTCAATCTTCAATCTTCAATCCTCAATCCTCAATCCTCAATCCTCAATCCGCAATCCTCAATCTTCAATCCTCAATACTGCATCTTCAACCCTCAATCCTCAATCCTCAATCCTCAATCCTCAATCCTCAGTCATCAATCCTCAATCTTCAATACTCAATCCTCAATGTTCAATCTTCAAGTCTCCATCCACAAACATCTATTCTCATCACTCAACCCTCAACCGTCAGTCCTCGTCCTCAATCCTCAACCCTCAATCCTCAGTCCTCAATCTTCAATCATCAATACTCAGTTTTCAATCCTCAATCCTCAATACTCAATCTTCAACCTCAATCCTCAACCATCAACCCTCAATCCTGAATCCTCACTCATCAATCCTCAATCCCCTGTCCTCAATCTTCAATCCTCAATACTCAACCATCAATCCTCAATCCTCAGTCCACAATCCTCAATCCTCAATCCTCAAACCTCAATCCTCAACCGTCAGTCCTCGTCATCAATCCTCAACCCTCAATCCTCAATCTTCAATCTTCAATCATCAATAGTCAATCTTCAATCCTCAATCCTCAATCCTCAATCCTCATTTCTCAAACCTCAATCCTCAGCCCTCAGTCCTCATCCTCAATCCTCAATCCTAAATCCTCAATCCTCAATATTCAACACACAACCCTCAACCATCGATTCTCAATACTCAAACATCAATCCTCAATGCTCAATACTCAATAGAATATCCTGAATTCTCATGGTTCAATACTCAATCCACAATATTCAATAATCAAATCTCAATCCTCAAACATCAATTCTCAAAACTCAATCCTCAACACTCAGTCCTCTCTCTTCAATCCTCCATCCTCAATCCTCAATCCTCAAGAGTCAATCCTAAATCCTCAATCCTCAAACCTCAATTCTCAGTTCTCAAACCTCAATCCCGATTCCTCAACCCTGAATCCTCAATCCTCAATCCTCAATCCTCAATCCTCAATCCTCAATACTCAACACGCAACCCTCAACCATCAATCCTCAATACTCAACCACCAATACTCAATTCTCAATACTCAATAGAATATCCTGAATTCTCATGTTTCAATACTCAATCCACAATATTCAATAATCAAATCTCAATCCTCAAACATCAATTCCCAACACTCAATCCTCAACACTCAGTCCTCTCTCTTCAATCTTCCACCATCAATCCTCTATCCTCAAGCGTCAATCCTCAATCCTCAATCCTCAAGACTCTATCCCCAGTCCTCAAATCTCAATTCCGAATCCTCAATCCTGAATCCTCAATCTTCATCCCTCAGTCCGCGACAATCAATTGTCAATCCTCAATCCTCAATAGAATATACTCAATTCACAGTTTTCAACACCCAATACCCAACCTTCAATCTTCAAATCTCAATCCACAAACATCAATTCTCATCACTCAGCCCTCAGCACTCAATCTTCAATCTTCAATCCTCAATCCTCAATCCTCATTCCTCAATCCGCAATCCTCAATCTTCAATCCTCAATACTCAATCTTCAATCCTCAATCCTCAATCCTGAAATCCTCAATCCTCAATATTCAACACACAACCCTCAACCTTCAATCCTCAATACTCAACCATCAATCCTCAATTCTCAATACTCAATAGAATATCCTGAATTCTCAGTTGTCAATACTCAATCCTCAATCTTCAATCTTCAACTGTCCATCCACAAACATCAATTCTCATCACTCAACCCTCAACACTCAGTCCTCAATCGTCAATCCTCAATCCTCAATCCTCAATCTTCAATCCTCAATACTCAATCTTCAATCCTCAGTCCTCAATCCTCAATCCTCAATCCTCAATCCTCACTCATCAATCCTCAATCCTCAATCCTCAATCCTCAATCTGCAATCCTCAATACTCAATCCTCAATCCTCAATCGTCAATCCTCAAACCCCAATCCTCTATCATCAATACTCAATCCTCAATCCTCAATCCCCGATCCTCAATCCTCAATCCTCAATCCTCAATCATCAATCCTCAATACTCAATCTTCAATCTTCAATGCTCAATCCTCAATCCTCAATCCTCAATCCGCCATCCTCAATCTTCGATCCTCAATACTCAATCTTCTATCCTCAATCCTCAATCCTAAAGCCCTCAATCCTCAATGTTCAACACACAACCCTCAACCATTAATCCTCAATACTCAACCATCAATGCTCAATTCTCAATACTCAATCGAATATGCTGAATTCTCAGTTTTCAATACTCAATCCTCAATCTTCAATCTTCAAGTCTCCATCCACAAACATCTATTCTCATCAATCAACCCTCAACACTCAGTCCTCAATCTTCAATCCTCTATCCTCAATACCCGATCTTCAAACCTCAATACTCAATCTTCAATCCTCAATCCTCAATCCTCAATTCTCAATCTTCAATCCTCAGTCATCAATTCTCAATCTTCAATACTCAATCCTCAATGTTCAATCTTCAAGTCTACATCCACAAACATCTATTCTCATCACTCTACCCTCAACCCTCAGTCCTCGTCCTCCATCCTCAATCCTCAATCCTCAATCCTCAATCTTCAATCCTCAACACTCAACCCTCAATCCTCAGTCTTCAAACCTCAATTCCGAATCCTCAATCCTGAATCCTCAATCTCCATCCCTCAGTCCGCAACAATCTATTGTCAATCCTCAATCCTCAATAGAATATCCTCAATTCACAGTTTTCAACACTCAATCCCCAATCTTCAATTTTCAAATCTCAATCCACAAACATCAATGCTCATCACTCAACCCTCAACACTCAGTCCTCAATCTTCAATCCTCACTCCTCAATCCTCAGTCCTCAATATTCAAACCTAAATCCTCAACCGTCAGTCCTCGTCCTCAATCCTGAACCCTCAATCCTCAGTCCTCAATCTTCAATCATCAATACTCAATTTTCAATCCTCAATCCTCAATCCTCAATCCCCAATCCTCAATCCTCAATGTTCAACACACAACCCTCAACCATTAATCCTCAATACTCAACCATCGATGCTCAATTCTCAATACTCAATAGAATATGCTGAATTCTCAGTTTTCAATACTCAATCCTCAATCTTCAATCTTCAAGTCTCCATCCACAAACATCTATTCTCATCACTCAACCCTCAACACTCAGTCCTCAATCTTCAATCCTCTATCCTCAATACTCGATCTTCAATCCTCAATACTCAATCTTCAATCCTCAATCCTCAATCGTCAATTCTCAATCTTCAATCCTCAGTCATCAATCCTCAATCTTCAATACTCAATCCTCAATGTTCAATCTTCAAGTCTACATCCACAAACATCTATTCTCATCACTCAACCCTCAACCCTCAGTCCTCGTCCTCCATCCTCAATCCTCAATCCTCAATCCTCAATCTTCAATCCTCAACACTCAACCCTCAATCCTCAGTCTTCAAACCTCAATTCGGAATCCTCAATCCTGAATCCTCAATCTCCATCCCTCAGTCCGCAACAATCTATTGTCAATCCTCAATCCTCAATAGAATATCCTCAATTCACAGTTTTCAACACTCAATCCCCAACCTTCAATTTTCAAATCTCAATCCACAAACATCAATGCTCATCAATCAACCCTCAACACTCAATCCTCAATCCTCAATCCTCAATCCTCACTCATCAATCCTCAATCCTCAATCCTCAATCCTCAATCTGCAATCCTCAATACTCAATCCTCAATCCTCAATCGTCAATCCTCAAACCCCAATCCTCTATCATCAATACTCAATCCTCAATCCTCAATCCTCAATCCTCAATCCTCAATCTTCAATCCTCAATACTCAATCTTCAATCTTCTATAATCAATCCTCAATCCTCAATCCTCAATCCGCAATCCCCAATCTTCGATCCTCAATAGCCAATCTTCTATCCTCAATCCTCAATCCTTAATCCTCAATCCTCAATCCTCAATCTTCAATCCTCAATACTCAATCTTCAATCTTCAATCCTCAATACTCAATCTTCAATCCTCAATCCTCAATCCTCAATCCTCAATCCTCAATCCTCACTCATCAATCCTCAATCCTCAATCCTCAATCCTCAATCTGCATTCCTCAATACTCAATCCTCAATCCTCAATCGTCAATCCTCAAACCCCAATCCTCTATCATCAATACTCAATCCTCATTCCTCAAACCTCAATCCTCAATCCTCAATCCTCAATCCTCAATCCTCAATCTTCAATCCTCATTACTCAATCTTCAATCTTCAATCCTCAATCCTCAATCCTCATTCCTCAATCCGCAATCCTCAATCTTCAATCCTCAATACTCAATCTTCAATCCTCAATCCTCAATTCTGAAATCCTCAATCCTCAATATTCAACACACAGCCCTCAACCTTCAATCCTCAATACACAACCATCAATCCTCAATTCTCAATACTCAATAGAATATCCTGAATTCTCAGTTTTCAATACTCAATCCTCAATCTTCAATCTTCAACTCTCCATCCACATACATCAATTCTCATCACTCAACCCTCAACACTCAGTCCTCAATCTTCAATCCTCAATCCTCAATCCTCAGTCCTCAACCCTCAATCCTCAATATTCAAACCTCAATCCTTAACCGTCAGTCCTCGTCCTTAATACTCAACCCTCAATCCTCAACCCTCAATCCTCAGTCCTCAATCTTCAATCATCAATACTCAATTTTCAATCCTCAATCCTCAATCCTCAATCCTCAATCCCCAATCCTCAATCCTCAATATTCAATACACAACCCTCAACCATCAATCCTCAATACTCAATCATCAATCCTCAATTCTCAATACTCAATAGAATATCCTGAATTCTCAGTTTTCAGTACTCAACCCTCAATCGTCAATCTTCAAGTCTCCATCCACAAACATCAATTCTCATCACTCAACACTCAACACTCAGTCCTCAATCGTCAATCCTCAGTCCTCAATCCTCAATCTTCAATCCTCAATACTCAATCTTCAATCCTCAATCCTCAATCCTCAATCCTCAATCCTCAATCCTCACTCATCAATCCTCAATCCTCAATCCTCAATCCTCATTCTTCAATCCCCAATCCTCAATCCTGAATCTGCAATCCTCAATACTCAATCCTCAATCCTCAATGGTCAATCCTCAATCCCCAATCCTCTATCGTCAATCCTCAATCCTCAATCCTGAATCCTCAATCCTTAATCCTCAATCTTCAATCCTCAGTACTCAATTTTCTATCTGCAACACTCAATCCTCAATCCTCAATCCTCAATCCGCAATCCTCAATCTTCAATCCTCCATATTCAATCTTCAATCCTCAATCCTCAATCCTAAAATCCTCAGTCCTCAATATTCGACACGCAACACTCAACCACCAATCCTCAATACCTAACCATCAATGCTCAATCCTCAATACTCTATAGAATATCCTGAATTCTCAGTTTTCAGTACCCAATCCTCAATCTTCAATATTCAAGTCTCCATCCACAAACATCTAATCTCATCACTCAACCCTCACCACTCAGTCCTCAATCTTCAATCCTCAATCCTCAATCCTCAATCTTCAATCCTCAATACTCAATGTTCAATCCTCAATTGTCAGTTCTCAATCCTCAATCCTCAATCCTCAGTCACCAATACTCAATCTTCGATACTCAATCCTCAATCCTCATTCCTCAAACCGCAATCCTCAACCCTCAGTACTCATCCTCCATACTCAATCCTCAATCCTCAATCCTCCATCTTCAGTCCTCAATCCTCAATCCTCAAACCTCAATCCTCAGTCATGAATACTCCATTGTCAATACTCAATCCACAATCCTCAATCCTCAATCTTCAATCCTCAATCCTCAATCCGCATTCCTCAAACCTCAATCCTCAACCCTCAGTCCTCATACTCAATTCTCAATTCTCAATCCTCAATCCTCAGTCCTCAATCTTCAATCCTCAATAATCAATCTCCAATCCTAGATCCTCAATCCCCAATCCTCAATCCTTAATCCTCAATCTTCAATCCTCAATCCCCAGTCCTCAATCTTCAATACTCAATGCTCAATCGTCAATCCTCAATCCTCAGTCTACAATCCTCAATCCTCAATCCTCAATCCTCAACCGTCAGTCCTCGTTATCAATCCTCAACCCTCAATCCTCAATACTCAATCTTGAATCATCAATACTCAATCTTCAATCCTCAATCCTCAATCCTCAATCCTCAATCCTCAATCCTCAATATTCAACACACAACCCTCAACCATCAATTCTCAATACTCAACCATCAATCCTCAATTCTCAATACTCAATACTCAATAGAATATCCTGAATTCTCATGGTTCAATACTCAATCCACAATATTCAATAATCTAATCTCAATCCTCAAAACTCAATTCTCAACACTCAATCCTCAACTCTCAGTCCTCTCTCTTCAATCCTCCATCCTCAATCCTCAATCCTCAAGAGTCAATCCTCCATCCTCAATCCTCAAACCTCAATTCTCAGTCCTCAAACCTCAATCCCGAATCCTCAACCCTGAATCCTCAATCTTCAGCCCTCAGTCCTCAACAATCAATTGTCAATCCTCAATCCTCAATAGAATATCCTCAATTCACAGTTTTCAATACTCAATCCCCAATCTTCAATTTCCAAATCCCAATCCACAAACATCAATGCTCATCACTCAACCCTCAACCCTCAGTCCTCGTCCTCCATCCTCAATCCTCAATCCTCAGTCCTCAATCTGCAATCCTCAATACTCAATCCCCAATCCTCTATCGTCAATCCTCAATCCTCAATCCTCAATCCTCGATCCTCAATCTTCAATCCTCAGTACTCAATCTTCTATCTGCAATCCTCAATCCTCAATCCTCAATCCTCAATCCGCAATGCTCAATCTTCAATCCACAATACCCAATCTTCAATCCTCAATCCTCAATCCTAAGATCCTCAACCCTCAATATTCAACACACTACCCTCAACCTTCAATCCTCAGTACTCAACCATCAATGCTCAAATCTCAATACTCAATAGAATATCCTGAATTCTCAGTTTTCAATACCCAATCCTCAATCTTCAATATTCAAGTCTCCATCCACAAACATCTATTCTCATCGCTCAACCCTCAACACTCAGTCCTCAATCTTCAATCCTCAATCCTCAATCCTCTATCTTCAATCCTCAATTGTCAGTTCTCAATCCTCAATCCTCAATCCTCAGTCACCAATACTCAATCTGCGATACTCAATCCTCAATCCTCAATATTCAACACACAACCCTTAACCATCAATTCTCAATACTCAACCATCAATCCTCAATTCTCAATACTCAATACTCAATAGAATATCCTGAATTCTCATGGTTCAATACTCAATCCACAATATTCAATAATCAAATCTCAATCCTCAAACCTCAATCATCAAAACTCAATCCTCAACACTCAGTCCTCTCTCTTCAATCCTCCATCCTCAATCCTCAATCCTCAAGAGTCAATCCTCCATCCTCACTCCTCAAACCTCAATCCCGAATCCTCAACACTCAACCCTCAACCATCAATCCTCAATACTCAACCATCAATGCTCAAGTCTCAATACTCAACAGAATATCCTGAATTCTCAGTTTTCAATACTCAATCCCCAATCTTCAATCTTCAAAGCTCAATCCACAAACATCAATTCTCATCACTCAACCCTCAACACTCAGTCCTCAGTCTTCAATCCTCAATCCTCAATCGTGAATCCTAAATCCCCAATCCTCTATCATCAATCCTCAATCCTCAATCTTCAATCCTCAATACTCAATCTTCAATCCTCAATCCTCAATCCTCAATCCTCAATCCGCAATACTCAATCGTCAGTCTTCAATCCTCAACACTCAATCTTCAATCCTCAATCCTCAATCTTCAATCCTCAATACTCAATCTTCAATCCTCAATCCTCAATCCTCAATCCTCAATACTCAATCGTCAGTCTTCAATCCTCAACACTCAATCTTCAATCCTCAATCCCCAATACTCAATCCCCAATCCTCATTCTTCAATTCTCAATACGCAATCCTCAATCTTCAATCCTCAGTCCTCAATTCTCAATTCTCAATCCTCAATCCTCAGTCCTCAGTCCTCAAACATCAATCCTCAACCCTCAGCCCTCATCCCCAATCCTCAATCCTCAACCCTCTGCCCTCATCCTCAATCCTCAATCCACAATCCTCAATCCTCAATCCTCAATCTTCAATCTACAATCCTCAATACTCAGTCATCAATCCTCAATCCTCTGTCCTCAAACCTTAATTCTGAATCCTCAATCCTGATTCCTCAATCTCCAGCCCTCAGTCATCAACAATCAGTTGTCAATCCTCAATGCTCAATAGAATATCCTCTATTCACAGTTTTCAATACTCAATACTCAAACTGCAATCTTCAAATCTCTATCCACAAACATCAATTCTCATCACTCAACCCTCAACACTCAGTCCCCAATCCTCAATCTTCAATCCTCAATCCTCAATCCTCAACCCTCAACCCTCAATCTTCAATCCTCAATACTCAATCTTCAACCCTCAATCCTCAATACTCAATCCTCAATCCTCAATCCTCAATCCTCAATTCTCAATCCTCAATCCTCAATCTTCAGTGCTCAATACTCAATCTACAATCCTCAATCCTCAATCCTCAATCCTCAATCCTCAACCCGCAATCCTCAATATTCAAAACACAACCCTCAACCATCAATCCTCAATACTCAACCATCAATCCTCAATTCTCAATACTCAATAGAATATCCTGAATTCTCATGTTTCAATACTCAATCCACAATACTCAATAATCAAATCTCAATCCTCAAACATCAATTCTCAACACTCAGTCCTCAACACTCATTCCTCTCTCATCAATCTTCCATCCTCAATCCTCTATCCTCAAGCGTCAATCCTCAATCCTCAATCCTCAACCCTCAAACCTTAGCCCTCAAACCTCAATTCCGAATCCTCAATCTTCAATACTCAATCCTGAATCCTCATTCTTCAATCCTGAATAACCAATCCTCAATCTTCAGTCCTCAGTCCTCAATCCTCAATTCTCAATCCTCAATTTGCAATCCTCAATCCTCACTCCTCAATACTCAATCTTCAATCCTCAATCCTCAATCCTGAAATACTCAATCCTCAATATTCAACACACAACCCTCAAACTTCAATCCTCAATACTCAACCATCAATCCTCAATTCTCAATACTCAATCGTCAGTCTTCAATCCTCAATCCCCAACCCTCTATCCTCAATCCTCATCCTTCAATCCTCAATACCCAATCCTCAATTTTCGATCCTCAATCTTCAATCCTCAATTCTCAATCCTCAATCCGCAGTCCTCAGTCCTCAATCATCAATCCTCAACCGTTAGCCTTCATCCTCAATCCTCAATCCTCAATCCTCAATCCTCAATCTTCAATCTTCAATCCTCAATCCTCAATCCTCAATCCTCAATCCTCAATCTTCAGTCCTCAAACCTTAATCCTGAATCCTCAATCCTGAATCCTCATTCTTCAGCCCTCAGTCCTCAACAATCAGCTGTCAATCCTCAATCCTCAATAGAATATTATCAATTCACACCTTTCAGTACTCAATACTCAATCTGCAATATACAAATCCTTATCCACAAACATCAATACTCACCACTCAACCCTCAACACTCAGTCCACAATCCTCAATCTTCAATCCTCAATCCTCAATCCTCATCCCTCAATCCGCAATACTCAATCTTCAATCCTCAATACTCAATCTTCAATCCTCAATACTCAATCCTAAAATCCTCAATCCTCAATATTCAACACACAACCCTCAACCACCAATCCTCAATACCCAACCATCATTGCTCAATTCTCAATACTCAATAGAATATCCTGAATTCTCAGTTTTCAATACCCAATACTCAATCTTCAATATTCAAGTCTCCATCCACAAACATCCATTCTCATCACTCAACCCTCAACACTCAGTCCTCAATCTTCAATCCTCAATCCACTATCCACAATCTTCAATCCTCAATACTCAACCTTCAATCCTCAATTGCCAATTCTCAATCCTCAATCCTCAATCCTCAGTCATCAATCCTCAATCTTCAATACTCAATCCTCAATCCTCAATCCTCATTCCTCAAACCGCAATCCTCAACCCTCAGTCCTCATCATCCATCCACAATCCTCAATCCTCAATCCTCAATCTTCAATACTCAATCCTCAATCCTCAAACCTCGATCCTCAGTCATGAATACTCCATCTTCAATACTCAATCCGCAATCCTCAATCCTCAATCCTCAATCGTCAATCCTCAATCCTCATTCCTCAAACCTCAATCCTCAACCCTCAGTCCTCATACTTAATTCTCAATTCTCAATCCTCAATCCTCAATTCTCAATCTTCAATCCTCAATAATCAATCTCCAGTCCTAGATCCTCAATACCCAATCCTCAGTTCTGAATCCTCAATCTTCAATCCTCAATCCCCAGTCCACAATCCAAAATCCTCAATCCTCAATATTCAACACACAACCCTCAAACTTCAATCCTCAATGCTCAACAATCAATCCACAATTCTCAATACTCAATCGTCATTCTTCAATCCTCAACACTCAATCTTCAATCCTCAATCCTCAATACTCAATCTTCAATCCTCAATTGCCAATTCTCAATCCTCAATCCTCAATCCTCAGTCATCAATCCTCAATCTTCAATACTCAATCCTCAATCCTCAATCCTCATTCCTCAAACCGCAATCCTCAACCCTCAGTCCTCATCATCCATCCACAATCCTCAATCCTCAATCCTCAATCTTCAATACTCAATCCTCAATCCTCAAACCTCGATCCTCAGGCATGAATACTCCATCTTCAATACTCAATCCACAATCCTCAATCCTCAATCATCAATCGTCAATCCTCAATCCTCATTCCTCAAACCTCAATCCTCAACCCTCAGTCCTCATACTTAATTCTCAATTCTCAATCCTCAATCCTCAATTCTCAATCTTCAATCCTCAGTAATCAATCTCCAGTCCTAGATCCTCAATACCGAATCCTCAGTCCTGAATCCTCAATCTTCAATCCTCAATCCCCAGTCCACAATCCAAAATCCTCAATCCTCAATCCTCAATTCTCAATCCTCAATCCTCAGTCCTCAGTCCTCAAACATCAATCCTCAACCCTTAGCCCTCATCCTCAATCCTCAATCCACAATCCTCAATCCTCAATCCTCAATCTTCAATCTTCAATCCTCAATACTCAGTCATCAATGCTCAATCCTCTGTCCTCGAACCTCAATCCTGAATCCTCAATCCTCAATCCTCAACCCTCAATCAACAATACTCAATCTCCAATAATCAATCCTCTATCCTCAATCCTCAATCCTCAATACTCAACCATCAAA